>NC_045975.1:28981935-29281935 GCF_010909765.2 Amblyraja radiata | reverse complement strand
AACAATTGCACTTCACGTGAGAGCCAGAATCAGGGTACAGGTCAAACACACATTTCCCTCCAACATCAGCTTTTATCCCACAGTTGGCCAGTCACCAAAACACCAATATATCCAGTTGTCGCTCTTGTGATTCTCAGGATATATTACGTTTTAACATCAATTTGTTCATTGAAATTGATGTTAAAAAGTAATATATTCTGAGAATCACAAGAGCAACAACTGTCTATATGATGGAAACTATCTGTTAGGCAACCTCGGCAATTTCCTACCTGGACATTGGCTATCCAATTCCTTACGGCTGTGAAGGAGACCTCAGATGTAACATCGTACATCACCAGCACACCATCGGCTTTGCGGAAGTATTGCTTGGATATGCTCCGAAATCTTGAATGAAAGTATCACAAAAAGACAATTGAACTAGCATTAAACTCGTAGTTTGATAAAACCCAAGACATTTTGAGTACCCTTTACTTTGTCAGCAGAAACTTTTTCCCCAACTAATTGCAAGTAGTTTTGTCACCACAATTGGTAATGAATCTCTGGAATTGTCTACCCCTAGGGGGTGATGGAGAGCCCATTGTATTTAAGGTGGAGATAGATAAGTATTTGAAAATTCGAGGAATGGAGGGTTATATTACAATGGCTGAGAAGAGGAGTTGAGGCCACCATAGATCAGCCATGATCATATTGAGCTGGAAAAGGTGCAGGAAAGGTTGATGAGGATGTTGCCAGGACTCGAGGGTCTGAGCTATAGGGAGAGGTTGTGCAGGCTAGGACTCTATTCCTTGGAGCACAAGAGGATGAGGGGTGATCTTCTAGAGGTGTATAAAATCATGAAAGGAATAGATTGGGTAAATGCACAGTCATTTACCCAGATTAGGGGAATCAAGAACCAGAGTACATAGGTTTAAGGTGAGGGGGGGGAAGATTTAATAGGAACCTGAGGGGTAATTATTTTATGCCGAGGGTGGTGGATACATGGAAGAAGCTGCCGGAGGAGATAGTTGAGGCAACGTTTAAGAAACATTTAGAAAGGTACATGGATTGGATAGGTTTAGAGGGATATGGGCCAAACACAGGTAGGTGGACTAGTGTAGATGGGACATGTTGGTCGCTGTGGGCATGGTGGGCCAAGGGGGCTGTTTCCACGCTGTATGACTCTATGGTGGGTCAGACTAGAGGGGCTGAGTGGCCTTCTCCTGCTTTCTTTGGTTCTTGTATTCTCATGTGAACATCATTACATGGACAAACAAGGAAAAGTGATTTAAAAAGTACAAAACACATCAAAGGATTATTGATATCAAAACGTAATCGGAGGTATAACCTTGAATATTTCTAACAGCCAAATGCCAGGTGAGACATTTCATTTTGACATCTGTTGCAAGAATGGTCTAGTTTAGTAACATTATTTTAAATTATGTCAGGAAGTGGAACGATTATTTTATTCAAATGTGATCAAGTAAAATAGCCCAACATACGTACTGGTGACAGGTCTCAGACCTGAAATGTTTACATGTTCACTTTCCACAACAGCTGCCTATCCTGCTGAATGTTTTCAGCATTTTCTGTTGTTATTTCAGATATCTAGCATTTGGTTTTTAGGTTTTCATTCCCAGTTGCTCCAGAGAAAATGGTGTTGAACCACATATGGGAAGGAATTGCAGATGCTGGTTTATGCCAAAGATGGACACAAAGTGCTGGAGAAACTCAGTGGATCAGGCAACATCTCAGTGGCGTTTAGGTTCAGAATCCACTTTCTGTTTGAAGAAGGGTTCAGTTACTGAGACTGGATTGGCTTTTTGCCTTGGAGCACCAAGGCAAATTCCTTGTATGTGAATACTTGGCCAATAAACTTACTTACTTACTTACTTAAAAAGAATCCCAGATTATTTAGTTAATTTAGTTCAGAGATACAGCATGGAAACAGGCCCTTTGGCCCACCGAGTCCTCGCCGACCAGCGATCACTAGTTCTATCCTACACACTGGGGACAATTTACAGAAGCCTATTAACCTACAAACCTGTACGTCTTTGGGATGTGAGGGGGAGCAGGAGCATCCAGAGAAAACCCATGTGGTGACAGGAAGAATATCCAAACTCCATACTGACAGCACCTGTAGTCAGGATCAAAACTGGGTCCCTGGCACTGTGAGGCAGCAACTCTACCATTGCACCCCTGTCTGGCCACTATAAAAATAATCAGCTGTGTTTTTACAATAATGTATCTGGTTTTTAGTCAACTTTATTGAGATTGGATTGGCTTTTTCTAAAAAGAATTTCAAGGTAATTAGTGAAATCTATCTAATTTGCATAGCTGACACTGCAAGATTTCAACTCACATCTCTGGCCCTTAGGTCCAGTAAATTAACAACTGCTCAATAATAAAGAAACTAATGGAGTCTCATTCGCACTGCAGACACATTTATATAAATTGATTTTCCACATTGATATCGGTTGGGACCAGCACACACATATATGTGCAGTGATACGGGGAGAGGGGGAGAGATTGGCGCAATTATTGAAACAATAATTCTACAAGATAGAAATGTGGTAACAGTGGCACAGCTGGTAGAGTTGCTGCCTCACAGAGCCAGAGACCCAGGCTCAAGCCTGACCTCAGGTGCTGCCTGTATGGAGTTTGCACGTACTCCCTGTAACTACATGGGTTTCCTCTGGGTGCTCCAGTTTCCTCCCACATCCCAAAGCTGTGTGTGGTTGTCGGTTAATTGGCCTCTGTAACTTGCCCCTGGTATGAAGGGGTGGATGGGAAAATGAGATAACATAAAACAAGTGTGGATGGGTGATCGGTGGTCGACGTGGACCTGTAGGCCAAAGGTCCTGTTTCCATGCTGTATCTCATAACATAGCCTATGATAAATCGACAAATACGGAGGAATAATCTAGAGCTGCCGTCTTTCCGTTCCAATAGACTTGTCTCCCACAACTCCCGACACCTCAGGTTTAATGTCTATTAAAAATCAACCACGTTCAATCCTAGAGCTGATAGTGATAAGAGATACCTTCCCCCTCAACAATGAGGATGGGGTGGGTGTGAGGACAATCACCTTTCCTGGCCAGCGGTGTCCCAGAGCTGGAGGGCCACTCGGTTATTGTCCACAACCAAACTCTTCACTTGGAAATCAATGCCTGTCACAAGACAGAGAGAGAGAGAAAATAAAGTGAAAAGGATGCAGAAACAGCAGTTTCTAATCCCCCAGCGATTAGAGAGAAATCACATTATCTGCAGCTCATTTCATTTAAACCCCACCAGATGGAGAGGAGAACAATAAACAGTTGCATCAAATGTACCACTGAGAGAATACAGATTGAAGCACTTACATTTAAGTGTGCATTTCAATAGATAGGTTTTTTTTTAGTCACCCAAATCTAATCTCGGTTTAGCTAAACAACTAAACTGAGTCATGGTTTTACAGCGTGGAAACAGGACCTTCGGCCCAACTAGCCCACACTGGCAAACATGTCCCTTGCAAGGTCCCATAAACAGCTAAAATGATAAATGATAGTTAATATATCATGTTATTAGGAGAATAAATAGTAACAAGGACAAAGGAAATTTTCCTTTTTAAGAAAAATGTATCATTTTTATAAAACTATTACAGTACCGGAGGACATTTGGCCCACTGCATTTATGCCAGTTCCTTATAGACTAATCTCATCAGTACAATTGCCCCCACCCTTTACCTACAGCCCTACAAATTACCTTCTAAATTATACTTCTAAATTTCACTTATACATATACCTCCCTCCCCCTTTCCCCTCCTTCCTCCACTAAAAGTCATTTAAGCAGCTCGACGGTTTGCTACGACGTGTCCCTCTTGTGATCACAGAGTCGCTAGCTGGCAATCGGCGTATTGGGGAACCTCCTTGCCTGAGGTCATCTGTTGCCGGCCCTGATTTATCCTGCATTTTGCTCACTTCCAGTTTCTTCCTCCCTGCCCCTACCCCCCTCCACTCACTCCACTACATTCAGTCTGAAAAAAGGATCCCTGCCCGAAACTTCATCTATACATTCTCTCCAGAGATGCTGCTTGACCCACTGAGTTACTCCAGCATTTTGTGTCAATCTTTGGTATTAATCAGCATCTGCAGTTCCTTTTTGTTACCTATAGATTACCTGCTCTCTCAAGTACCAACCCAATTGTCTTTTGAAAGGCACAAATTGAATCCACTTTCACCACATCAACAGCCAATGGTTTCCAGTTCCTAACAAATCTAAGTGAAAAAGTTGCACTTGTATCTTTTACCCAAAATATAAAATCTGTGCCTGTTGCCCCGTTGAACAACATCCTGAAGTGAACAACATCACTCTATTAACTTTATCGAGATATCATGATCCTTTGTACCTCCGTCAACCCGCTTCTCGTTATGTTTTATTCCAACTATCTCCATCACTGCCTCAAACCCCAACACACAACTCCACCACTGCCCTGCATTCCTGTCATTACTTGCCTAGCATGTCCAAGCTTCGCCCATCTACCCTCGTACTTGAAGTTCCTAATCCCTGGACCCAATCTTGCAAATAGTTGCTGCAACAAGTTACAGAGACCAGGGTTCGTTCCTGACTACATGTGCTGTCTGTATGGTGTTTGCACGTTCTCCCTGTGACCACGTGGGTTTTCTCAGTGTACTCAGGTTTCCTCCCAAACTCGAAAGACAAACAGATTTGTAGGTTAATTTGCTTAGGTAAAAAAAATAAAAAATTATCCCTAGTGTGTAGATACTGTTAGTGTATGATATCCTCTCTAGGACCTTTAAATCCATTCTAAAATTAGGTGGTCAGCACTGGAAGTAAAACTCCAGTGAGGTACAGAGGTAAAATAATTTGTTGTACTCCATCTCCCTAATTATAACTCCCAAGTTCCCATCTGCTTTAACAGGCAACCTCTTAATGATTGATTGAGCTGTTAGAAAGATGCAGCACGGAAATAGCTCCACCGAGTCCACATCAACCATTCATCACCCTTCACACTAGTTCTATGTTATCATACTTTCTCATCCACTCCCAACACACTAGGGGTAATTTACAGAGGGCAAATTAGCCTATACCCCCGACACGTCTTTGGGATGAGAGAGGAACTATGAGCACCTGGAGGAACCCCACGCAGTCACAGGGAGAACGTGCAAACTCCATACAAACACCTAAGGTCAGGATCGAACTCGGGGCTCTGGCGTTGTGAGCCAGCATCTCTACCAGCTGCGCACTGTTCCACTTTTGCCTTAATAGCCACCCTCGTGTCTGCTTGTTTTAAGGATTTATATATGTACAAGCATCCCTACATTTCCAGCACTCCCTTTACAATAAGGATACTTACACCATGGTGAACAATCGTGAACCTTAAACATTAGGTCCATGTCTCTCTCAGCAGATGTTGCCTAACCAAGTGAATATCTCCTGCATTTCCGTATTTAATTCCGGCTTTCCAGCATCTACAGTATTTTGCTTGTGGGCCATTTCGTCAATGTGGCCTCTCACCACCATCTCTCCACATTAAGCTTCATCCGCCAGATTCTTTGGGAATGTCAATAGACATTAGACTTTAGACTTTAGAGATAGAGTGGAATAAGGCCCTTCGGCCCACCAAGTCCGCACTGACCAGCAATCACCCCATACATAAGCACTATTCTACCCACAAGGGACAATTTACAGGTCAATTTAGCTACGAACCTGGACATCTTTGGGATGTGGTAGGAAACCAAAGCACCCGGAGAAAACCCATGTGATCACAGGGAGAACATACAAACTCCATATAGACAGCACCCGTAGTCAGGATAGAACCCGAGTCTCAGACGCCGTAAAGAAACAATTCTATCGCTGCGCCGCTGCGCCACCCCTTAAATTGCCACACACATTTTAATTCCACAAGAGATAACCTGCTCACCTCTCAACCTCAGGCCTCCAGGTGGAGAAGGGAGTGTTAACGTCAAGTTAAGATCATCTCCAGTGATTCCATTGTCAAAGCACCTGTACAACTTGTTGATCAGGTTTCATGGCATCCAACAAGTAGCCACACACAGTTTGTTTTCTGAACGTCACAGACATTTACTGTTGTGACAGGCAGAAATTAACCTTGTTATATTAATGTGATTCTAGACTGGTTGGACTTGCTGGATGCCAGTTGAATTCCAAAGTAACAGCTCACTTGGAAATTACTCCACAAGGCACAGGTTAGGATTCCCAGTCCTCGCTGCACACATTCCAGGAAATATATCACATAACTTCCTCTCTGTGCCTTCCCCCATAATGGGAACCATTGTGGGGGGATGTTTTTATGTTAAAGCTATTTATTATTGTTATGTTTGTATTCTTTTTTATGTGCTGCATTGGCAAAAGGAATTTCACTACATTTAGGTGTATGTGACAATAAATCAACCTTTGAACCTCTAACTGTCCCAGCTTCACAGTTCCAACACTGGTTGGCCAATATTCCAAGGGTAGATTTATTTAGTTTGTTTCCCTTCTTAATGCCCCTGTCCCACTTAGGAAAGCTGACCGGAAACATCTGGAGACTTTGCGCCCCACCCAAGGTTTCCGTGCGGTTCCCGGAGGTTTTTGTCAGTCTCCCTAATGGTTGAAAGTGGTTTCCGTTTCAGATTCAGATTCAATTTTAATTGTCATTGTCAGTGTACAGTACAGAGACAACGAAATGCATTTAGCATCTCCCTGGAAGAGCGACATAGCAAATGATTTGAATAAATAATAATAAGTGATAATAAGTGTCCGGGGGGTGGGGGGGTGATTGGCAGTCACCGAGGTACGTTGTTGAGTAGAGTGACAGCCGCCGGGAAGAAGCTGTTCCTGGACCTGCTGGTTCGGCAACGGAGAGACCTGTAGCGCCTCCCGGATGGTAGAAGGGTAAACAGTCCATGGTTGGGGTGAGAGCAGTGTTTCGCCAAACCGGTTTTGTAGAAACACAGTGAAAGCTGGAACATTTGTCCTTACATTGTTCCCACAATGGTTCTTCTATGTTCCGGCAATTATTTCAAAAAATTCAAAACCGGCCGTGACTAAAAATAGGTTGCTGTTTTAAAAATTGGTAATTTTTTAGTCGAAGCCGGTTGCGATGCTAGTTGAAGGTGGTTGCTGGAGGTTGCAGGTAGTGGAAGGTAAGACCTCCCTGGTGGAATAAAACTGGGTGAAAAAAAGGTCTTACCTTCCACTACCTGCAACCTCCGGAAACCACCTTCAACTAGCATCGCAACCGGCTTGAACTAAAAAATTACCGATTTTTAATACGGCAACCTATTTTTAGTCGCGGCCGGTTTTGAATTTTTTGAAATAACCGCTGGAACATAGAAGAAGCAGAAACCATTTTCGACCATTAGGGAGACTGACAAAAACCTCCGGGAACATCCGGGAACCTCCGGGAACCGCACGGAAACCTTGGGTGGGGGGCAAAGTCTCCTGAGGTTTCCGTTCAGGTTTCCTAAGTGGGACAGGGGCATTAGGCACCACCTTCACCCAACAATGAGATCATTTCTAAATGTCAAACAATCTTGGCCCATGCTCAATATTGTTATAACTGGTAAACAAGAAGCAAGAGAATTCAAAGATTTTATTTTTTATGAGCCCTATAATTTTTCTTCCAAATTCCTCTCAGCAGTTCTCTAGCAATTAGTTAATCTCTGGAGATTTGAGAACAATGCAACATGAACAGCAAGGATATCTAGTTGGTGGGACAGGGGGGGATTTTGTTTATGTCCCACTGCACATGGCTGTTTGCAAATTTGCAAAGAGACATAGTTTGTTTTATCATGTATCATAGATACATAGTCATAGAGCAGGGAAACAGGCCCTTCAGCCCAACTACTCCATGCCGACCAAGATGCCCACCTAAGCTAGTCCTATTTGCCCACGTTTGGCCCCTATCCCTCTAAACCTTTCCTATCCACCAGTGAGCAGTCGATCACTATCTCCTAGGAGGAAAGAAGGGAGATCTGTTTTTTGTACAACTGGTATAGACAGACACAAATGTCACTATCGTTTTATCATTCACTAATTGCAAGCCAGAACTTAATGGGTTGGTCTAGATACTGAGTTCCCATGGAAGTGAAGTTCCCAAAGGTGATTCAATCCTTAAGCATGATCACGTGGCATGATTTAGGTTCCAAGAATGTGCTTAAGGACAACTGTTCCAGCTTTCACTGTGTTTCTACAAAACCGGTTTGGCGAAACACCAATTTATTAAAGAAAAGCACACAATAAAATGTTGTATATTCCCTCCAGAGGCAATAAGCCGAATTCCAGCAAGTGTCAATATTTTCCACAAGAAAAGAAAGCTTTACTGAAACTGAAATGCCACTTTGTTACCTCAGGCCATCCCAATGCAAACCATAAGTTGTCCAAGAAGGAACTGCAGATGCTGGAAAATCGAAGGTACACAAAAATGCTGGAGAAACTCAGCGGGTGCAGCAGCATCTGGAGCCAGAGTCCAGGCTCCAGATGCTGCTGCACCCGCTGAGTTTCTCCAGCATTTTTGTGTGCAAACCATAAGTTACCATTTTTAATGTAGTCCATGCTGTAGGATGGGAATGTAGCAGTTAATTTGCACACAACTAGGTCACAAACACGTAGTTCCTTCCACTGCACAAACCAAGTCAAGAAGTTTGTATATAGCAATTAACTAACTGCGCAGGTATTCTTAGGTATGGTTTGAGGCTAGGACACAGGGCAACATGCCTGGTGTTCTTCAAAGCATGCTATGGTATATGTTACATCGGACTGAGAAGATAGATATGGCCATGGTTCGTATCTCATCTGTAAGAGCCACTTCCATTATGCAGCAATCTCATTTGAGACATTTGTTAACCTTGGTGACGTATGACAACTTACAAGAAAAACATTCAGCTGGAAAGAAAAAACGTTTTTTTAATAATTAAAGTGCAGTTAGAAGTTTCATATTTACCAATTGTGGCACTAGTTTCAGGGATAAATCGATCATAGCAGAAACGATGAATGAACGAGCTCTTCCCAACCCCGGAGTTTCCAATAAATACCACTTTGAACATCCTATCAGGGGAAGAACTCACTGGCTCAGACTCCTGGATAAAAGGATGAAAGAAAAGTCAGCTTAGCCCCTTCCGAGACCAACAAGAGTCATTCGCAGGTGATCTGCTTTTCTTCATAGATCCATATTTCTGATCTTTAATAACACAAAGTTTCACTGTTTTGTTAGCATTGCAGTTGTTAATGATGCAATCAATTTTAGAATGAAGTGCCATATTTGTCCAACATGGGTGTGTACGGGTGCCACAATTTACAACACCACATGATTGAGGGTATCGTATATTTAGAGCCTGCCTTTGAGTCTTAGAAAAGCGCTATAAAAATTAAATTTATTATTATTATTATTACAATGAAACCATGCACCAAAAGTCAATAACCCAATTCAATTGTTCTGAATAGTGACAAATATGTAATATATCTACAGAAAAAATTAAATTATATTGTGTGACAAGTTAATATCTGTTGAGAAAACTTCCAACTCAGGAAAGGTCAATTCCTCTTGTGTTAATTTTCTTACGGGAAAGGAAGGTGAAATTGTAAAGGTGAAACAGCAAAAAGCAATCATTAAATTGCCTAAAAATGCTGGATTTTGGAAGCAGCAATGAACAATTGTTTTGGGTCCAGAATTTGTGATGGGTTTCTGTACAGGAAGTTCTTATCAGGCCAACTGTACATGAAGCTACAAGGTATTTGTGATTTAGTGTAGTTTAGAGCACAGAGACAGGCCATTCGGCCCACCGAGTCCATGCCGACCATTACCCACTAGTTGTCTGTTATCCCACCATCTCATCCACATTCAGGTTAATTTACAGAGGCCAATTTATCTACAAAGACACACGTCTTTGGATGAAACCAGAACACCCAGAAAAATCCCACATGGCCACAGGGAGAACATGCAAACTCCACACAGACAGCACGCAATGTCAGGATGGAACTTGGGTCTCTGGCGCTGTGAGGCAGCAGCTCTACTGCTGCACCACAGTGGGATGTGTTACCAAAGGAATGATGCTGTGGATCTTCTCAGCCAATCAGAATTCTCAAGAAGTGACTGAGAGCCTGAACCAGGAAGTAACAATCGGAATCTTTTAAGCCATCGCAAGTTAGATACAGAAAATGAAAGAGGATAATAACTGAATAACTACAGATATAAACAACAGAAATCAGAAAGGAGACATGATTATTTTATCTCCAACATTTATTAAACTTCTTACTTCTTACAGTTAATTTTCTGTGCAGAAAATTGGCTGACATAAGGAACATCACGTCATGAGGGGAATATTTACAGGTGGTGAAAAGTCCTAAATTTCTCTGATGATCTTAGTGTGCATATAATTTGGTGAATTAGGAGTGGCGCAGTGGCACAGCTGGTAGAACTACTGCCTCACAGCACCAGAGACCCAGATGCGATCCTGACCTCGGGGACTTGCTGTTTGGAGTTTGCATGTTTTCCCTGTGACCGCGTGGGTTTCCTCCAGGCACTCTAGTTTCCTCCCACATCCCAAAGTCATGTGGGTTTGTAGGTTAATTGGCCTCTGTAAAATTGCCCCTAAATAATAGGGATGCAAAAGTGGGATAACATAGAAATAGTATGATCAGGTGACTGATGGTCGGCTTGGTCTCAATCGGATGAAGGGCCTGTTTCCACGCTATATATCTAAATTATAAAGATGAAGACGATAATGGATTGGCATTCCCAATATCTTGAAACATTTAGACAAGTACATGGATAGGATAGGGTTAGAGGGATATGGGCCAAACGCAGGCAGGTGGGACTAGTGTAGATAGGACATGTTGGTTGATGTGGGCAAGTTGGGCCGCTGGGCCTGTTTCCACTGACTTTATGACTCTATGACATTATTACACACCATCTTGGGCAATAATTACTTGAGAATGGTTAACTCCACTATTACGGGATTGGAATCAGATATGCTACATTGGTGTTGGTTAATTATAGTCACTTGGAGTAGTGTAGATGGGCAAAAAGGTCAGCAGGGACATAGTGGGCAAAAGGCCCCTTAGCTGCACCATACAACTATGTCCTATGTACCGAGATGCAAGCTATACAGGCAAATCATATCAAACAGAAGTACAATCAAACCAGTGCAAAAAGGAGAAAGAAAACAGAGTGCAGAATATCTACAGAGAAAATGAAGGTTTTATAAAAGACCACAACGAGGTAGATTGGGAAATCAGGAATATATCCTTAGCTTATGGGAGATTTGTTCAAGAGTCTGGTAACAATGGGGAGGAAGCTATTCTTGAATCCATTTGCCCGAATGGAGAGGAAAGGTGAGGGAATCTCATGGTATGTGTGGTCCTTGATTATGTTGGCCTTTGGGGGATAGTGTGTTGTGTAGATGGAGTCGATGGAGGCGGGGGAAGGGTGATGGACTAGGCTGCATCTACAATGCTCTGCAATTTCTCAGTTGCCTAATCAAACTGAGATGCATCCCAATGCAATGCTTCCTGTGGTGCATTTGTAGAAATTGGTAAGAATCAATGGAGACATGCCCAAGATACTTCATTTACACTAGTCCCACCTGCCCATGTTTAGCCCATATCCCTCTAAACGTTTCCTATCCATCCACCTGGCCAAATGTCTTTGAAATGGTGTTATAGTACCTGCCTCAACTACCTCCTCTGGCAGCCACTGTCTTCTGTGTGGGAAAAGGTTGTGGATGTTATGATTTGTTTATTATACACATTGCATTAATGTGACTGGGCCCGGACATTCAGTGATATTATGATGGTATGGTTTTAGATATTAGTATTAGTTTATTATTTTACTTCGGAGTCACGTGAGTGACTACGTGAAGAACCCCGCCAGGACGCATGCGTGTCATATCGCTTTCACGCTTGCGAAACGACAGGCGGGGTGGAGCGTTCCCCCGCAGCGGTAAGTTTGAAACCGCGACCTGCAGGTAAGTGATTTACTCTGCGGTAGTTTTTGTCCCCGCGCTGTTTTTACACAGGGGGGGAAGCTGGACAAAATAGTGTCCACAAGTGCTGTGAGTGAAGCTGGCTGGGCAGGACCGCGAAGTTGCGGGAGCCAGCAGCAGCTGAAGGCACAAGCCCCGTAAGGGATCAGCTGTGCCGACGTTTGGTCCCGCGCCGGCCAGAACACCACGGCCGGGCGGGAGACTATTCAGATGGGGCCGTCGACTTTTGACAAGTCGAAAACGGCAGGAGGCGGGGTGGAACGACGTTCCCCCGTAGCGACAATTTAAACCAGGACCTGCAGGTAAGAGCTGCGGTCTTTTTGTGTTTTCCCATGCTGATTACAGGTGGAGAAACCAACGGGCTCCGACAAAGCTGATGGGCTAGCAGCGGCCAGCGGCACTTGAATCACCTATAATGGGATCAGCTGTGCCCGATGTCGCCTCCGCACCGGCCAGATCCACTCCACGGCTGGGCGGTAAGGCAAGACAAAAAACCATCAAAGTCGTGGACTCAGATGAGTCCGACTTTGAGCAGCCGCGGGCGGCCAGCGACCGTGAGCGCTGGAGCCGGATGGAGCGGTGTGTGGAGCATTTGCTCCAACGTGACAGGCTCCGGGAGATGGAGTCGAGTCACTGTGGGCTCTATGTAAAACCCACAGCAGCACCTCTTGTAGGGCTGCACAGTGCTTCTCCCTTGTCAGAGGGGAGTACTGGGGGTCAGTTCTGGGCTGATCCTGAAGAGGGGTTTGCAGAACAGAAATCAAGTGTGCAGGGGGTGCGGGAACGTGAAAATCTACTGGACATGGTGTCCAACTTCATACAGCCAGACCAGACTGGCCAAAACCTGGAGGACACCTGACACCGGGTAACTGTATATCCCGGAATGTTTCCTGTAGTAAATAATTGTATATGGAAACTCCTAAACAGCGGGGATAACAGCTTTCACCCGCACAGTGGATGAGAAGGACATGTCGCAGGGCCAACAGGATGCACTGGCACTGCTTTGCAACACACAGCCATAGACAGCACCCTTACGCACCCACCAGTAGAACAAGACCGACTGGTGAAAGCTCGAAGGTCCGGTACACCAAACATGAGTCTTTTTTAGGCCATGGCCCAGGCCGGCCTTCTTGGAAGATACGCGAACCTCCAACATTGACCAAACCACAAATCCAGACACCACCACCTCAACATCAACGAAGGATTTACAAAAAGAAGTAAACCTGCCACTGGTAACTATGGAGGGAGGTGGGTCTGGTTCCCTACAAAATACAGGGAGCATGGAGGTTGGGGGGAGATTACACTCCTTTCTGGATGCATGGAACATGTTAACTACCCATACTTATATTTTAAGCAGTATCCAGGGATATACAATAGAATTTATACACAAGTACAGCCCTCCAGTTCAACATATACCGAACCGAATGTTCGTACTTTCTGGTAAAGAGAAATCAGAAGCGCAGGCTGAACTGGAGCGGCTTTACGCAAAAGGTGTAATTGAAAAATCCCAACACGAACCGCTAGAATTCGTGTCCAATATATTACCAAAAACAAAAAAGATGGTGGTTGTCGCATCATCATAGATCTGACCAAATTGAATACATTTGTACAATATATTCATTTTAAAATGGAAACCTTTGTTACTGCTAAACAATTGATTTCCAAAGGTTACTTCATGGCTAGCATCGATTTAAAAGATGCTTACTATTCAGTGCCTATACGAGGTGACCACAGATGTTTCTTAAAATTCAACTGGATGGGACAGCGTGGCAGTATAGAGCGCTGCCAAATGGTTTAACATCAGTCCCCAGGCTGTTCACTAAAATTTTGAAACCAGCCCTAGCGTTTCTACAGAAACGAAAACACATGGTCATGGCATATCTAGATGACATACTTATTGTGGGCAAAACTTTGGAATTGGCCAAACAAACTGTAATAGCCACAAAACAGTTATTTGAAAAACTGGGGTTTATTATCCATCCAGTTAAATCTAAATTAACGCCTTCCACTACAATGGACTATTTGGGGTTCACCATTGACTCAGTTCACATGTCGGTGACTTTGCCAAAGGGAAAGGCTATAGACTTAATAGAGGCTTGCAATAACCTCATTGACATCAGTAAACCATCCATCAGATTGGTAGCAAAAGTAATTGGCAAAATGGTGGCTGCCTTTCCAGCCACACAATTTGGACCTTTACATTACCAAAATTTACAGAGAGCAAAAATACAAGCACTCAAAATCAATGCTGGTCATTTTGACAGACCAATGAAGCTACCAATCAAAGCTATAATGGAACTAAAATGGTGGATAGATAACATTTGGCTTTGTTTCAATCCAATCATTATCAGCAACCCTTCAATGGTGCTACAAACTGATGCCAGTGCACTTGGTTGGGGTGCCACCAATTCCATCTCCAGCTGTGGAGGTAGATGGACTGCTCAGGAGGCATCATTATTACTCACACTGGGCATAAACTACCTGGAAATGTTGGGTGCATTCTATGGCCTAAAGTCATATTGTACTGGGTCATATCACCAGCATGTTAGACTACAGATTGACAATACCACCGTGGTAGCATATATCAACCACATCGGTGGAAACAAATTGACATCATGTGACAATCTGGCTAATACAATTTGGCAGTGGTGTATCCAGAGAGATATTTGGATGTCAGCTACTCACCTACCAGGTAAACTAAATTTAGTGGCAGACACCAGGTCATGCAAATTTAATGAAAACACTGAATGGATGTTGAATAAAAAAGTATTTGCTGATATTACAGCACGATATGGAACACCAGATATCGATCTATTCACATCCAGGCTTAATCACCAGTTATCAAATTATGTTTCATGGGAACCAGACCCTGGGGCAGCGGCGACAGATGCATTTTCGCTGCATTGGGGGAAATTGTCTATTTATGCATTCCCTCCTTTCTGCCTCATCATTCGGGTATTGAGGAAAATACAGCAGGACTCTGCGTCTGGTATTTTGGTAGTACCCGATTGGCCTACTCAACCATGGTTCCCAGTGATAATGAACATGGTATTAGAACCATGTATCACCATCCCAAATAGACCAGACTTGTTGGTTCATCCCGTAACAAGGGATAGCCACCCATGCCATAACTATTTGAATTTATTAATTTGTAGAGTAGTTTAAAAATTCCTCTACTACAGCTGGGACTGACGGACCGAACAGTGAACATGATTTCGGCGGCCCAAAGACAATCCACCAAAAAACAGTATCTGGTCTATATCAGGAAGTGGGAGATGTATTGTAACAAAAACAGCATCACCTACAGAGATATGAACATCCCGTCTGTTCTGGAATACCTGGCAGGCCTCCATTATGATGAGGGGCTCAGTTATAGTGCCATCAACTGCGCCAGAAGTGCCTTATCAACTTATCTATGGCAAGGAACAGAGCGTCACTCTGTTGGAACTCACCCACTGGTAACAAAACTTAGGAGGGGAATTTTTAATACCAATCCCCCAAGAACCAGGTACTCCCAAATATGGGATGTGAGTATTGTCCTGAAGATGCTCAGGAATTGGTCTCCAGCAACAGCTCTGTCCCTACATAGACTGACATTAAAAACAGTCATGCTAATGGCATTGGTCACGGCACAAAGGGTACAGTCATTACATAAATTAAGACTGGACAACATGACTTCTTCATCTGAAAACATTACGTTTCATATTTATGAATTAGTGAAACAGAACAGACAGGGATCAGTGGGCCTCATTATCGAATTTAGGTCTTACCTAACAGATTAGATAGATTAGATATTAGATATAATTTATTGCCACACAGCCAGGCTGGTGGAAATTTGGGTTGTCTGCAGCGATACAATAATAAAGAACACACAACCACAATAAAACTGTAACACAAACATCCACCACAGCATTCATCACTGTGGTGGAAGGCACAAAATTTGGCCAGTCCTCCTCCATTTCCCCCCCGTGGTCAGGACCAGAGTCCAGAGTCAGTCCAGGATCGGCTCTTCCTCACCGGAGACCGCGGCTTTAAGTTGTTGTAGGCCACAGACCGGCGGTCAAGATTTAAGTCCCCGCCGCAGCCAGAAGCACCGTAGACTGCAGGGCCGGCGGTCGAAGCTCCCCTCCAGGGGTGATGGTAAGTCCATGCCGGACCCGCAATAAAACATACTAAAAAAAAAAAAAGATGATCGTCTCTGTATAGTAAAACATTTGTCGTTATATATGGACAAAACGAAAATCATCAGAGGCAATGAGAAGGCACTTTTAGTCAGCCATAAGCAACCACACAAAAAAGTGTCGGTCCAGACCATCTCAAGATGGCTGAAACAGGTTCTAACACAGGCTGGGGTGGATATTAATATTTTAAATCTCATTCCACCAGGGCTGCAGCTACATCGGCAGCTATGCAGTTGGATGTACCAATGGACCAAATCCTCAAGGCAGCAGGATGGTCAGGGGAAAAACATTCCAACTATTTTATCATAAACCAGTCATTAAACCTGGAACATTTGCAGAAACAATTTAAGTTCTGTAATTTAATTACCCCATAAATAGGGGCTATAATTTGTGTTAATCAATTCATGGATTTCAATGTCGGATTCATGTCTAAAATATGTTGACACAATTCCTCCTACAGTCATTAAGGCAGATGTGATGCATGGACTCGTTTCCACGGCATGAAATCACAGAGCTTTGAAATCTTCACGTAGTCACTCACGTGACTCCGAAGTAAAATAGTAAGATTAAACGAGAACTTACCAGTTCGAAGTTTGATCATTATTTTATGAGGAGTACGTTGAGGGAACACGTGCCCTCCGCTCCCACCCATGATCATATACTCAACTGGTATTTCTTCTCTAATCTTACTATGTTTAAGTCATTACAGTTATCTGTGATTTCACACCGCTGCTTTGAAGAATGACACGCATGCGTCCTGGCGGGGTTCTTCACGTATTCCCTCAACGTACTCCTCATAAAATAATTATCAAACTTCGAACTGGTAAGTTCTCGTTTAATCTTACTATTTATTTGTATTATACAAATTCTAGTCAACAATTTGAAGACAGTTTTCCTCTGGTTCTCTCTGAGCTATCTCTGCTGCGTATGCACACTGCTGTCCAAGGACAATCAAAGTAGGAGCAACAATAGACTAGAGCTCTACTTTTGACCATTTTGAAAAAATAGCAATGCAAACCTAAAGCTGAGCAAGTTGGTAGATTAATTGGCCACGGTAAATTCCCACTGGTACATGGGAGAGTGGGAGAATATGGGTCGAGTTAATGGGAATATGGGGACATTTAAACTGGATTTGACCAGTGGAGGGATTAATGTAAATAGGTGGCTGACGGTCGGCATGGGCTCGATGGGCTGAATGGCCAGTTTATGTGCTGTACCTCTGTGTGACTCTAGGGTGGTGCATGATTGAAATAGGATCTTAGTGGTCCTCTTCTGATCCCCGATCTTCTTGTCCTTGTGTGTGGTTTGGGGAACGCTGTCACGGTGCTACAAGTTGCTGCAAGGCATTTGGGAATAGGTGCCCGGTGCAGATGATGATAGGAGTGAATGTTTGCATATTTATTGGGTGCCAGTAAAAGTGACTGTCTTCCACCTGGGAGCCAGAGTTGCTCTCGTGTAGGTATATAAAGAGCATATTATCACATTCAAATATGTTCCTTAGATGATGATACAACTTTGGGGAGTCATAACATGAGCCATGCTCTGACCTGCTCTGGTAAACGTGTCTCCTCCTCTAACCTCATCTACTGCATAAACATAAACATTTGTGCTCCTGAAGTGGCCTTCTTTACATCATGGTGACCAAGCATAGTCTAAGCGTCCGGTTCAACAAAAACGCGCTTGGTCTGCCAAGGCCTGCTGGATCTCCTGATTGCTAACCATTTTAACTCCCCTTCCCATACCAACTTTTCTGTTTTGGACTTCCTCCGTTGCCAGAGCAAGGCCACATGCAAACTGGAGGAACAGCATCTCATATTCCACTTGGGTAACTTACAATCCAATGATGTGAACATTGAATTCTCCAAATTTAGGTAACTAACCAACTACTACTTTTCCCCTTCCACTAATATCCATTCCTCTGACTACACATTTCATGCATCTTCTCTCATTATTTCACAGCTTTGTCTTCTTCCCATTGTAGGCCTTTGTCCACGCATCTGCCAAAACCCCCCATCACCTGTATCCCTTGCCAGGCTTTGTCCCACTTCCATCTCTCTTCCAACCTGGCTATTACAATCAGTCTAAAGAAGGGTCCCGTTCTGAAATATCCATGTTCTCCTGATCGCTGTGTTACTCCAGCATTTTGCGTCTTTTTTTATAAACCAGTACCTGCGGTTCCTTGTGTCTATGTGTTGTCAATGGCAACTCTAAGGATGTAACAGGAAATGGTGGCAACAGTATTGAATGAGAAATGGTTATAGACAAACTGGTGTGGAGAATCAATTTGCCCCGTATACATGGTATTAAGATACCCTGCCTCGTCTCAGTCCACTGCTGGACGTTCTCAGGCTGCTGCTTCACATTAACACAGCCCGATTCATTATCAGAAATATCGTGAATGGAACTAACTGCTGTGCAATCATCACTAAATATCCCCACTTTGTCACAGTGAAGGCATGGCAGTTGATGGAGCATTGCCTTGGAGATCTCCTGCACTGATGTTCTTGGGCTGAGAGGATTGGCCTTCAACCACCAATACTCTCTTCTTCAGTGTGAAGAACAGTCCCGACCCGAAACAGCACCCATCCTTTTTCTCCAGAAATGCCGCCTGACCCACTGATTTACTCCAGCATTTTGTGTCCGGGTTCAGTATTAACCAGCATCTTCAGTTCCATCCTCCACATTGCACATCTTTTGGATGTGCAGGGAAACCAGAGCACCCAAAGGAAACCCACATGGTCACAGTGAGAACGTGCAAACTCAACACAGACAGCACCCGAGGTCAGGATTGAGGGGGGCAGAGGGGGGAGGGGGGGGGGGGGAGAGGGGGAGAGAGAGAATCAGAGAACATAGGTTTAAGGTGAGGGGTGGAGATTTAATAGGAATCCAGGGGCCAACTTTTCCTTCTACACAAAGAGTGGTGGGTGTTTGGAACTTGCTGCTGGAGGAGGTATTTGACATGTATTATTACAATGTTTAAGAAACATATAGACAGGTACATGGATAGGATAGGTTTAGAGGGATATGGGCCAAACGCAGGCAGATGGGACAAGTGTAGATGGGTCATGTTGGTCATCATGGATAAGTTGAGCCAAAGAACCTGTTTCTATATTGTATAACTCTGAAGTGAGGGTTAGCATAAACTATGGTGTGGAGATACAGGAAGGGGCCAGGGATTGATATGGATGGAGGGGGGAGAAAGCAGAGGTGACGTGGGATGGGCAGGATAGAGCAAATGTTAATTCACAATCTGACCATAAATGGAAGCTCATGAAAAAATATATAAAAACACTGGAAGAATAATAATTTTAACAAAGATGTGATTTTATAAAGACATTTGAATCAATCTCAACTAATCAAAGGAAAATGAAAAGTAAACCTAGATCATATTTTATTGTGTTTATTGAATCTAAACACTGCATGTCATATTCAATGGTTCTTTATTATCACGTGTACAGGTGTACAGTGAGGTTGTTTTTTTGCATACAGTTCAGTAAAGTATTGTCATACCACTGCCAATTGTGAGGGAATGACATGGTAACATTAGATGCACATCACAGTCTCTAACAAGTAGATAGGAACAGAACAAGCAAGAGAACCTCCAAGACAAGTATCCATTGCTTAATAACACACAATAATTCCATTTGTTTAATTGCACTGTTTATGCATAATCATGAACCAGATAATCTGATTTAACATTTACCAAACATGATATGTAAGCCCATAAACATACCTGAAAAAATAAGCACAATACATTCTGTGAAATCAAATGCTCCCAATCAACTGAATTGGTTCTTCCCTTCTCCCCATAGGAGATTTCTAATTTCATTGTGTGGACTTGGTTGCAGAAGAAACCTTGTAGTTTGAAGATGACACAAAACTTGGATGTACAGTGGGCAGAGGTGAATATTGACTGAGTGCATGAGCTACGTCAAGCTAGTGGAACAAGAAGATCCGTGGCTGATGACATTTAATGCTAAGACATGTAAAGTGATGGATTAGAGGAAGGAGGAAAGAAAATGTAATATAATCGATGCAATTCAAAGGGAATTTTGGAACAAAGAGATCTGAACGTATTGGTATCAGGAACGATAAACTGGTTAAAGCACCATTCAAGGTCTTGGGAATGAGTCATAGAGTCATGGTGATACAGTCAAAACAGGTCCTTCGGCCCAACTTGCCCACACTGGTCAACAATGTCCCAGCTACACTAGTCCCACTTGCCTGCACTTAGTCCATATGCCTCCAAACCTGTCCTATCCATGTACCTGTCTAACTGTTTCTTAAACCACGGAATAGTCCCAGCCCCAACTACCTCCTCTGGCAGCTTATTCCATACACCCACCACCCTTTCTGTGAAAAAGTTACCCCTCAGATTCCTATTAAATCTTTTCCCTTTCACCTTCAACCTATGTCCTCTGGTCCTCGATTCCCCTACTCTGGGCAAGAGACTGTGCATCTACCCGATCTGTTCCTCTAATGATTTTGTACACCTCTATAGATCACCCCTCATCCTCCTGCGCTCCATGGAATAAACACCCAGCCTACTCAATTTCTCCCTATAGCTCACATCCTCTAGTCCTGGCAACATCCTCGTAAATCTTTTCTGAACCCTTTCAAGCTTGACAATATCTTTCCTATAACACAGTGCCCAGAACTGAACACTATATTCTAAATACGGTCTCACCAACGTCTTGTACAACTGCAACATGTCCTCCCAACTTCTATACTCAACATTCTCCCAATGGCTGCATGGGTTTTGTCTGGGTGCTCCCCTCAGTTTCCTCTCATATCCTAAAGGTGTACAGGTTCATAGGTTAGGTTTCAACTGCACATTGTCCCCAATGTAGGTGTAGGTGGGCAGTAGAATTGATGGGATTGTAGAGAGAGTAGGTTTCAGGAACAATTAGTGGAGGAATGGGATTGCTGTGAGGTGGCATAGACATGATGGGTTGAATGGCCCTCAACCCTCCTCCCCCTTAGTCCATACAGTGAGGGTTAACTGTATAGTGATTCTTTGATTATGCAGAAGCTCAAACAGGGAGGTCCATTGTCTCGAGCAACCTCATGATCAATAACTGGAGGAAGAGTGATCAACCTGTGTAGCAGGACTGGTCATACTCACCATTGTTTCAGTGCCAATTGGCTGGCCTCTGGGTGAGAGTGGGACTTCATCTTCCTCTCCGGAGGACAGTGCGGGTAGTCCAGCCACCCCACAGTCTGCATCCTCATCTGGCAGCCCATCGTCCTCTACAGACGTGGGACTGCACAGCCTGCGCAAGAATCCATTTGTCACAAATACAAAAACGAACACAGGAAAAATCAGAACCAACCAATGATCATTTTGAGTATCAGCTTCATCTGAAGTTATTACATGCATGTAAAACAGTGCACAATCTCAACCCAATTCACTTGCCAAAACATCTAATATCATCCAAATCAATGTGGCTGGATGCAAACCTAGTATCATATTCAGTCCCATCAGGTTTCCAATGGCCAAACCTAGTAAAAATTGCCCCATAACTAAGCAGCTCATAGTCAAACAGCGTGAAAACAGCCCCTTCAGTTGAACTTGCCCACACCGACCAGCATGTCCCATCTACACTAATCCCACCTGCCTACATTTGGCCCATATCCCTCTAAACCTATCCTATCCATGTACCTGTCCTAATGTTTTTTAAACATGATAGTATCTGTCTTAACTATCTCCTCTGGCAGCTTGTTCCAGATACCTTCTACCCTATGTGTAAAACAGTTGCCCCTTATGTTCCTAATGAAAATTACCCTCTTCACCTTAATCCTATTTTCTCTAGTCCAGGGAAAGCGGGGGAGCACTGTCTGAAATTCACACCCGCGATGAACAGGAAGGTAAAAGACGGCTGGCACAGGGAACGGTAAGTCCTTTAGAGAGCAGGGAGGGGGAGAAGGGGAGGGAAGGGGAGTGAAGGGGGGCGAAGGAGTGGAGACACTTCTAAGAAGCCAGACAACTTTTCATGAAGTTTAGCGGGCATTTAACACTACCGGTCGGTTTTCCTTGGTTCTGAAAACTCCAATGAGCCAATTAAAATGCCCGGTCAGCAAAGGAGATTGCCTTCGGCTACCTCGACTGTCTATAACTACATGGCAACCCCACTCCACTGCATTATGAGTTCAAAAGAAACATGCCGACCAATTTTTGCTTGCGGAAAAATTTTCAGCATGCTGAAAATTTTTCCTCGACCAAACTGAGGCTGCAAGTATGCGGGAACTTCCCTCGAGCATGAAGGAGAGTTCCAGTGCCCTCCTAGGACCACGTATCGACCATGCTGCGAGTTTGTGGCGAGCGCAAACTCTTCTAAACTCGCATATTAGGTCGCCATAGTGGGACAGGCCCTTTAGGCAACAACAATGGGGTTATGCAATCAGGAATTATGCAATCAATGTGACATGGAATTTTCAATCTGAAACAATAACTCTGTTTCCCTCTCCACAGATGGAGCCTGACCTGTTGAGAGCCGCCAGCATTTTCTGTTTTGGTTTCAGATTTTCAACATTTGCAGGTTCTATTATTTTCAGTTACTCAATCAAACATGATACAGTGCTGCAATTATGTTAATGGAAACATGATCTGGCTTATAAATAAATTCCTTGGGAGTAAGTTTAGATTAAGGTTTAGGTTTATTAATGTCACATATACCGAGGTAGAATGAAAAGTTTTTGTTTGCGTGCGACCCAATCTGATCAGGTAATACCACACGTGTTTACAATGAAGCCAAACACTAGTACAAAATATAGAGCAAGGAGAAAATACCAGATTTTAGGATATAGTTTCAACAGCGTTGCAGCAGAACAGTTGCTGAGAAAAACTCCAATGTCTGCAATGAGGTAGATTGAAAAATCAGGACAGTACCCTAGCTTATGGAGGGACCATTCAGATGTCTGATACAGAGGGGAAGAAGCTGTCCCCGAGTCTGGTCGTGTACGTTTCCCCCAGAAATTATAGTTTGATATGTTACCTAAAGGCCGTCCTATTTATTTCAAACGGAGCATTGTGTTTCCCATGAAAATGGCAAAGAGCAAAATTCCAGAGCCAGAATCAGAGATTTTCTTAAAGATGGAGAATGTTTTGAATATCAATTCTGTCGGGTAAAAAAAAATCTGGGGACCTTGAAAGTAGTCCCTGATCCATCAGTTATTTTTTAATGCCATATGCGTAGTTATTATTAAATTATTATTCATTTGGACTGCAGGATTGATTTTGCAAAATTTGGCCTCGTGCCTAGGTGCAGTGTGGCACAAAAATACATATATCAGAATGTGGAATAATGTAGGATCGGGGTAATGATAAGGAGGGGTTGGCACAGACAAAATGGGCCAAATAGTCTGTTTCCATGTTGTTTAGTTCAGTTTGGTTTGGTTCGGAGATACAGCATGGAAACAGGCCCATCGGCCCACCGAGTCGTGCTGACCAGCGATCACCTATACACTAGTTCTATCCTACCTGCTAAGGACAATTAACCTACAAACCTGCACGTCTATGGAATGTGGAAGGAAACCGGAGCACCTGAAGAAAACCCATGCGGTCACAGGGAGTCAGGATCTAACTCAAGCCTTTGGCGCTGTGAAGCAACAACTCTACCGCAGCGCCACCATATTGTATCTCCATGTTATTCTGTGTCCCAAGAAACGGTGAATGTCCTAGTGTTTCGAGTGCGTGGGAGAGCCCGCAATGAAGGCGAGGAGCCAGGCAAATTCTGTAGAATCTTTAATGAGCACAGCACACTACTCTCCGCTTCAGTGAGAGACTGAAGACTGGTCTCGCGCCAACAATCCCTGCTCTTATCTTCGCAGCTGGGAGCCGCCCCCGGAAGTGCCGAGGAGGATGAACCAGGGAGTGGCCTACTCCCCAGGAACCGCCACACTAGCAAGATAACTATTTGGTGTTATTTTGAAAGTGGAAAAAGATCCATGTAGAGAATCCATCTTACAATCATTGGAGAAATGGATAAATCAAGCTTCGGTTCAGTTTATAAATCAAAGTGAGACATCTGGCAGTCATTCACAAGTACTATAAACAAGAACATTCCGATGGAAAATTTTAGCATTTTCATGGGTTTCATTGAAACTGCAATGGCAGAATGAGAGACCATCAAATCTGTTCTGACAGAGTCTGTGAACTCTGGATAACATTGCAGTGTAAGGATGTCAAACTCAGAAGCAGTCACTATTTGTCGGGATTAACCTGTAATCAGAATTTTATGCTGGAGAATAGAATTTCATCAAGTCTCCATGAAGTCACATACATCAAGAATGAGCCCCAGAGCTCCTGCAACCTACACCAATCACCCTTAATTCTGCTTGGAGCAAGAATGCCAAGTGAATGTAATATTATTTGCTGTTTTCAAGCAGGTTTATGCCGAATGTGATTTCTTTGCTGATTTCGAGCAGGTTCATGCCAAATTAAATAGACTGATTCCCATTCCAATTTTACTTTGGGCTCCCAGATACGATAACCTGAGGAAACTCTAATCCAGAAAGGTAGAACTGCAGATAGACAAAAGCGCTGGAGAAACTCAGCGGGTGCGGCAGCATCTATGGAGCGAAGGAAATAGGCAACGTTTCAGGCCGAAACCCTTCTTCAGACTCCTGACCCTTCTTCAGACTTCTTTTGGACCCCTATTCAGCAGTTCCTTCTTAAACAAAGATAGAACTGCAGATGCTAGTTTATACCAAAGATAGACATAAAGTACTGGAGCAACTCAGCGGGTCAGGCAGCACCTCTGGAGAAAAGTGATGGGTGACTTTTCGGATCGGGGTCGTTCTCTTAATCTCTAATCCAAACTGATTTGGTCTAGATTCAGAACAATACATCTGAGGTCAAGTGTGAATTGTAACAGCCTAGTACTAAAGCCTAGTACTAAATTCTGATGTCTTTCCTGCAAATGTAACTATCCTCTCAGTTCTCTTACTGTACATTTCTGACATGTTCCTCCCTTTTCCAAAGGACAGTATGACTAACTACCCGAGCAAAAAATGAACTTCATCAGAGAAGCTTGGCAAGACTTTGTGCAAGTTACATTAAGCCTGATTAATCTCCTTGAAATGTTTGAGGTAGACAAAATATTCTATCTGATGGAGTAAGTCAAGAAAGATGGACAGGATTTTAAAATTAACATTAGGCAATTTAGTGGGGAAGAATGCACTTATGTTCCACCAAATAATGGTGATATCTACTCCCATGAAAATACCGCGAAGGCTGTACAATTAGACATTTTTTCAAATGAGATAGAGAGTTATAAGGAAGATTATCTAGGGAGATTGAGTCAAAGGCCAAAATGGTTTTCCTCACGTTGTCAAGATTTTACAATTAGTGCACATTATTAATCTTAACAACTCATGAGGAAAATAACAGATTTAGATGGATATGGGCCAAATGCAGGCAGGTAGGACTCATGTTATATGGTTATATATAACATGAGTCCTACCTGCCTGCATTTGGCCCATATCCATCTAAATCTGTCCTATCTATGTCCCTGTCTAATTGTTTCTCAAATGTTGCAATAGTGTCTACCTCAACTACCTACTCTGGTATCTTGTTCCATACACCCTTTGTGTGAAAAAGTTATCCCTCAGATTCCTTTTAAATCTTCCCTCCTTCACCTTAAACCAATGTCCTATGCAGGTGAGACATAGTTTCTTTGGAAGGTGGATCTCTTATTAGCTATCTCTGTACGAAAGAGTTTCTTGGAGTGCTGTATTATTTCACAATCTACCATCAAGATTATCTTTAAGAAGGAACTGCAGATGCTAGAAAATCAAACGTAGACAAAAATGCTGGAGAAACTCAGCGGATGAGGCAGCTGAGGTTAAATTTCCTTCCCTTGGCATTTCATCTCAACAGCAGTGCTGCTTGGAGCCCTCTGTTTGGATTCACATTAAATGTGTCTATATCCGCAGACTGCCCTTGATCGGACTTTGCTGGCTTTACCTTGCATTAAACGTTATTCCCTTATCATAATAATAATAATAATGGATGGGATTTATATAGCGCCTTTCTAATACTCAAGGCGCTTTACATCGCATTATTCATTCACTCCTCAGTCACACTCGGTGGTGGTAAGCTACTTCTGTAGCCACAGCTGCCCTGGGGCAGACTGACGGAAGCGTGGCTGCCATTCTGCACCTACGGCCCCTCCGACCACCACCAATCACTCACACACATTCACACACATTCACACACAGGCAAAGGTGGGTGAAGTGTCTTGCCCAAGGACACAACGACAGTATGCACTCCAAGCGGGATTCGAACCGGCTACCTTCCGGTTGCCAGCCGAACACTTAGCCCATTGTGCCATCATCATGAACCTATACACTGTAAATGGATCGATTGTAATCATGTATTGTCTTACTGCTGACTGGTTAGCACGCAACAAAACGCTTTTCACTGTACCTCGGTATACGTGACTATAAACTAAACTAAATCTAAACATTTCCAGAGGCGGCTTACTGGAGAGGCTCTGTAGTTATGTAGTGGCTGATATTAGGGAGAACAAATATTCTCTCCTGTATCAGGTGGAATATCCCTGTAAAGCATTTTACAATTCTCACAACTTGACTAGCTGGCTCTGTAAAGAGGAAGTCTTAAGGACGCAACATACTTCCACATTGAAAGGATCAGGTCACAGGTGATTGCACAAACATTGCACTCAGTATCGTGAACAAATGAAGAACAAAGTGCCCGCACTAAAAGGAGATCTCACAACACATTGCATGCACTTAAATTGCATTGACACGGGTCTAACCGTTTGACTGGTTTGTCTTCCACCAGGTAATTGCCTATCACTGAACCTCTCTTCAACAGTGTTTTTTTTCTGGGAGATCTCTGAAAATCAAAATGGTCAGAACAATTAATTCACATGAGTTTGAGGAGGATGAGGAAATAACAATAAACATTCCCAACAATCAACAATGCATTCACAAAGCAAAATGTCCCAATAACCTCAATAACTCAAATCTTCTCTCTGTGTGAAAGGTTCACTTACATCACACTCGTTTTACATAACTTATTGCAATAAAATATTTTTGGCCTATAGGTTACGTTACATCATTTAAAAGGGGCAGAAAGGATCCTGAACAATCTGCCCGGAAACATGGCTAAATAACTCCCGTTAAAAAAGTGTTCATGGTGTTTCGAAAATGTTTGCCGTCATGAAGCCGGGCTGTTCATCAAACAACGGCAGGAGCACGCGAGAAAGGGTTCCCTCTGCTTGGCTGGCACACGAGGCAACCATTCCTTCTTCGCTCACACAGTTAGACTTCCAACTGATGGGCACATTGCAAAGGACAATCCTATTTCAGTCTCTGTGTCCGCAATATGTGAAAGCAACTGCATTTTTGCTGGGATGATGGAAGACCACAAATCAGAATTTGCCCGCTCGAAGCTGAGGAATGGGAAGAGTAAATGTTAATAAAAATGCTTTACATTGTATCCAGAGATTAAGTTCTGCCTTTACCACAGTTTATCGATTGATAGTGGAACATAGCATAACACAAACCTACTCTTTCAAATCTCCCTGACAAACACAGATGAGAGTGCTGCTGGACCTCAGAAAGTTACAGCGATATGAAGGATCGTAGCCAAGAAAAGGCTACGAGCCTTCATGTCTGCTCATCACTACATGAAGATTCACAGTCTTTACATAATGACCAGCTATGGTCACTATGTGAAGGCTTACAGTCAGTAAATAGTGACCAGCTGTGCTCACTACATGAAAACGTACAGCCTTTAAATAGTGACCAGCTGTGATCACTATATGACAAAACCAGGTTGAAACTACCATTTTATTTCAACAATTTTGGTTTGATTGGTTATACATTACTCTGTAAGCAAATCTGGCCCCATTTGGGAACATAATTGTTTTGAAAAGTGCTGTGTTTCTTGTTAAAAAGAATGGCTTTGAACGAAGTTCACCAAATGACATCAGTATGGTTAAGAGTGGGCAGGATCACAATGCAACACTGGCCACCAACGGAGGACGGACAACAAACCTGGGAAGCGACAGGGTAAAAAACTTTCAATGAAACACAAACTCTAAAATGCTGATGAAAAATCTGCACAAAGCAACAGTGATGGGTGGAGAGATTGAATCCATTTCAAAAACAGGGCATGGAGAGTCGCAGTTTGATTTTAAGTGAATTATACTATAATCTACAAGGCAAAGAGTTTCTACTGCATTCGGTTTTTCAATCCACACAAATTTATTGTGCACTCTTAGAAATTATTGACCATTCGCAACATGTAATCTGCCTGTCACTTCTCAAGAAGTCACACGTGCTTGGTTTTGACCAAAATGCTGTTTGCATGATCTGTTAGATTAACATTAGTAACTCTGCAATTTTCTGTCTGTTATCTTACCTATCATCTGTTATACCCTGAGTCTGAAGAAGAGTCTCGACCCCAAACATCACCTATTCCTTTTCTCCAGAGAGGCTGCCTGCCCCGCTGAGTTACACCTGCTTTTTGTGTCTGTCATCTGGTATACTCCCTGCTTGTAATGCTTTCCTAAGTACCCTTGATGTAGTGCAGGTAGTGTTCTGGTCTGCACAGCTTACAGGAACCCTTTTCTGTTGAAAGCACAGTTTAGAACATGTTCCAGTGTGCTGTGTACAACAGTGCCAATCACTAACTTAAATGGTAAGGAAAACAGACAAAGCTACTTACTAAACTTGGAAAATTGCTATATTTAAATAAATTCCCATCTATAACTTAGCTCAGGTTAGACATGATTTCATTGTTAGATTCCTTGATTAAAATCAGATTTGTTCCCCATATAACAAGTGCTCAGATTAAACTGGGCTTGATAGCACTCAGGGGAAGCACTTTTGGACATTTTACTGCATTACTGTTGGTATATAAATGCAATTGCTCTTGTTAGCAAGATATTATTCAAAACAGCACCATATGGAAAATCCGCTTCATATGGCACAAATTAAAACAAATATTGCAAAGTTTGTTTGCATCAAATATCTTTATTATCAAAGATCAGCTTACTTGAAGTTTACCTCAAATAATTTAACAAAAAAAAATTTACAAACCCTTCATAAAATTTTTCATACATATTATGCAGACCTTTGAAATGACTTGGCATTTTAATCAATTGAAAGATAACCCATGAAGGTTTAAACATGTTTAATTTAGAAATACAGCATAGAAACAGGCCCTTCTGCCCACCAAATCCATGCCGACCATCGATCACCAGTTTAAACTAGTTCTATGTTATCCCACTTTCGCATCCACTCCTTACATACTACGAGCAATTTATAGAGGCCAATTAACCTACAAACAGAACCAGGGGCCACAATTTAAGAATAAGGGGTAAGCCATTTAGAACGGAGATGAGGAAATACTTTTTCACACAGAGGGTCTGTGGAATTCTCTGCCTCAGAGGGCGGTGGAGGCCTTGAACTCTCTCTTGATACTTTCAAGAGAGAGTTAGATGGAGCTCTTTAAGATAGCGGAGTCAAGGGATATGGGAAGAAGGCAGGAACGGGGTACTGATTTGGATGATCAGCCATGATCACATTGAAAGGCGGTGCTGGCTCGAAGGGCCAAATGGCCTGCTCCTGCACATATTGTCTATTGTTTCACATTTTTGGAAGAAGTGTTCCTCCTTTTCTCTAGAGATACTGCATGACCCGCTGAATTACTCCAACATTTTGTGTCTGTCTTCGGTATAAATCAGCATCTGCAATTCATTCCTGCACATTTGTTGGATGAAACCAGAGCACCCAGAAGAAACTCACATGGTCACAGGAAGAAACTCCACACAGACAGCACCCATGGTCAGGATTAAACCCGGGTCTCTGACTCTACGAGGCAGCAGATCTACCAGCTGTGCCACTATGCATGGTTGTTTGTAAATTTAGAACATTCTAGCTTGTATACTATGCAACTAATACTTATTTTCATCATCTTAAGCTGCAGAATTAATTATTTCACTACTGTGTGGAGTTTGCACAACGTTCATGTGACTGCCTATTGGGCTATAATATTTTAAACTACTTGTATCGTGCCTGTTCCAGGAAAGAGGTGGTGGTATTGGGGCACTAAATGCGTGTACACCAATGTTGGACAAAGAAAAGAAAACACAGATTTGGAATAAATGGATTACGTTCAATTTGTCAAATGGAATTAATGGAGTTCTGCTGGGATTACTGCTGGAGCCTCATCTATTCACAATTAATGTCAATGATTTAAATAACTGGACTGTAAATGATTTAAACAACTATGTGTTTACTCACCACACAATCATAGGTGGCAATGTGGACGGCACAGTGGCACAGCTGGTTGAGCTGCTGCCTCAAAGCACCAGTGACCCGGGTCTGACCCAAACCTCAGATGCTGTCTGTGTGGAGTTTGCACAACGTTCATGTGAGTTTCCTCTAGGTGCTCGGGCTTCCTCCCTTAATCTTGATAGGTTCATTAGCCACTGTAAATTCCCCCATGTGATGAGTGGTAGATCCTGGGGGGGAATTAACGGGATTGTGGGGAAAATAATGTGGTATTAGTATGAATGTGTGGTTGATGGTCAACATGAACTGTGGGCTACATGGCTCATGTCCATGCTGATTGTCTCTACAATGAAATGGAGAAACAAGAGGAGGACATGAAATGTCTGAAAAGGGAATATGAAAAGTTTAAAGAGTCGGCAATGGTTTGGCAGAATATAATGTGAAGAAATATGAAGTTAACGACTTTGGGAAGCACAATAAAAAACCAGAACATTTGAACATACAATGTAGAACAGCACAGGAACAGGAAAAGAGAGGAGAGTACAGCACACTGATGTACAGAGGAAGCTGGGTGTATTCATATATGAAACACAGAAGGTCAGCAACAATTAAAAATGCAAACCTCGGTCGTAACTGCAAAAGAGGCGGAGTACAAAGGCGATCTTCCTGCAACACTACAGGATATTAATTGGTACCACACCTGAAGTGTTGTGTTCAATTTTGATCTCTTTATTTAAGGAGGGATTTGTTTGTGCTGAGTTTAGGAAAGGTTTATTTTGTTCATCAGATCATGTCATAAGTGATAGGAGTAGAATTAGGCCATTTTGCCCATCAAGTCTGCATCATTCAATCATGGTTTATCTATCTCTCCCTCATCTAAGCCCATTCTCCTGCCTTCTCCCCATAATCTCTGACACCTGTACTAATCAAAAATATATCTATCTCTGCCTTAAAAATATCCACTGACGTGGCCTCCACAGCCTTCTGTGGCAAATAATTCCAAAGATTCACTACCCTCCAACTAAATAAATTTCTCCTCATCTTCTTCCTAAAAGAACATCCTTTAATTCTTCAAGATTCAAGAGTTTATTGTCATGTGTCCCAGATAGGACAATCAAATTATTGCTTTGCTTTCAGCACAACAGAATATTGCAGGCATAAATAATGCAGAACAGATCAGTGTGTCCATATACCATTGAATATATATATATACACACAAATAAATAAACATATAAAGTGCAGTAGGCTAATTAAAGTTCAGATTTTGTTTGAGTTGAGTTTAATAGTCTGATGGCTGTGGGGAAGCAGCTATTCCTGAACCTGGTTGTTGCAGATTTCAGGCTCTTGTACCTTCCACCTGATGAGTGTGTGGCCAGGATGGTGTGGGTCCTTGATGATGCTGGCAGCCTTTTTGAGGCAGCGACTGTGGTAGATCCCCTCGATGGTAGGGAGGTCAGAGACGATGATGGACTGGGCAGTGTTTACAACGTTTTACAATTCTAAGGCTATGATCTCTTGTCCAAGACTCTCTCACTAATGGAAACATCCTCTCCACATTCACTCTATCCAAGCCTTTCACTATTCTGTATTCTGTACCCCTCTCATTTTTCTAAACTCCAGCGAGTCAGGCCCAGTGCCGACAAACGCTCATCATAGGTTAACCTACTCATTCCTGGGATCATTCTTGTAAACCTCCTCTGGACCCTCTCCAGAGCCAGCACATCCTTCTTCAGATATGGTACCAAAAATTGCTCACAAAGTTGATTCCTGGGGTGAAGAAGTTGGCACGTGAAAAGGTCGAACAAGTTGACTTTGTGAGTTGCACCACTCTGCTGTCCACTGGATGGTGTAAGACGTAATAATACAGATGGGTGTCTAGCAGCTAGCATGGACTGGGTGGGTTGAATAGCCTTTTTCCATTCTGTATGACTCCAAGACAGATGAAACGATTCTGCGGGAGTTCAAGAGGGTGGATGCCGAGAAAAGTAAATTGCCCTATCTGCAAAATGGAAGTAGGGGCATAGTTTCAGAATCAGGGATCACCACATTGAAAGGCAAATGAGAAGGATCTTCATTTCAGTCAGACGATCTCTAGAATTATTTGGCAATCCTTAACATGGGCATCTGGAGAGACTAAATCAGTGAATACATTCAAAGCCAAGATAGACAGATTTTTGGTCCATTGGAGTCTGTATAATATGCACAGGCATGTCCTTGACAGATGGAGTTCTAGGTGGAAAATTAGATGGATCCAAGTTCCCCAGAGATGCTGCCTGGCCTACTGAGTTACTCCAGCAATTTGTGTCCTTTTGTCTATCCAAGTTATTCCTGGCTGAAACTAATGGTAAGGAACAAACGCACATGAAATTCTTCAGGCCCAACATGGCAACAATTCAACAATTAAAGCTGACCTTGGGAAAGAAGTGTTTTTCAGTGCTGTAAACTATAGCAATTTTAATGTTTAAGGAGAAAAGAGCAAATGATAGAGTAACAAACTTCTCTTTTACTCATCCAAACAGCAATTGAGGTTGTTGGTGGCTAAACGGGATACGATTCAAAGACATATTTTAAGTTGTTATACATAAGAGAAGCACTTTGAAGGGAAATTATCAATTCACCAATAAAGAATGGTGTCATTAGTATGACAATTTCTCTCCCACAATCCATATTGTCCAATTAAATAGTGTTTTGTGGATGATCCACTCAGTCACATTTGACCTAAGAACCTATACACACCATGAAGGTTAACAAAGCAACTTTAATACAAATGTCTAATGAATTGTAATCTGTAAAATACTGTAAAATCAGCACATTATTTCTAAATTTTCCACCCAAAATTCAGAAGAGTATATGACTTATTTCACCAAATGAGCTTACATCTCCAGTTCCAAAGCTGTGAGGAACAAATTTTCACATCCTTCCGTCTCCATCTTAGTGGAGAGGGGACCAGGAAGGATATTTTACTTGTTGAACAATATTTTTAATGAAAGAAAATAAATGAATGCAGAACTATAACTAAAGGAGCACAAAAGATGAACAAATACAATATTTGCATTCCAACTACTTTCAAAGAACATAAAAGCATTGAATGAGTGGGGAATGATTAGTGGCATTGGCTCCTTCCAAAACTTCCAGCAATGGGAAACACGGACAAATCCAATATTAAAAAATATTACTTATAGAAGTTTTTATTAACTAATACCCTCGAAATCCCCCTAAATTCTTCACAAAACTATAATCATCTCGAGCAAGGGTTCCCAACCTGGGGTAAATTTACCCCCAGGGGATGAATTTCGCCTACCCAGAAGGTAAATTTGTTGATTCTAGATTTGTACATATTTTTTCTCATTGACTGACTGTGTTTGGTTCTGATATACCAGTATCTGTTCATTATTAGTTGTTCATAAATAAGTGAAATAACATTGTCATTGTCAGGGGTAAACGGGACGAAAAAGGTTGGGAACCCCTGAGCTAGAGTACAGTCCTGACCTCGCATCTATAGTACCTCTTTGGAGACATTTGAATTATCTTTAATCAGACTATCAAGCTTTATCTTGCACTAAAAGATGTACCCTATATCTTCTTTATCTGTGCACTGTGGACAGCTTGATTGTAATCATGTATAGTATTTTCTTTGGAACCCATACATTTCCACTGTACCTCAGTACCCATGACAAAACTAAATTAAACGAAAGTAAATTAATCTTTGCTTCATATTAAAATCATAGGAACAATTGTTCTTCCTCAATTTAAAAGTGCAAGAATTATAATTGATTGAATCAAAGCTTGTGAATATTGCTACATACATTCATGTAAAAATCAGCCTACATCCTGATACTTTGAAGGCCCAACACTTTCATTAGCTCCACTCCCTCTCATTAACTCTAAGGCACATGACAGGTGGCAAAATAAAAGTTACAGAATAAGAAATGTTCCTCATCCTGGTACATGGATTTTGTAGATTTTGCACATCAGATACCCATCTATGTATTTGTCAATTCTACCCCGCCATTTAATCATGGCTGATCTATTCTTTCCCTCTCAACCCCATTCTCCTGCCTTCTCCCCATAACTCCTGACACCCGTACTGATCAAGAACCTATCAATCTCCACCTTAAAAATATCCATTGACTTGGCCTCCACAGCAATCTATGAAAATGATTCAACACCCTCTGACGAAAGAAATTCCTCCTCATCTTTTTTCTAAAAGTACATTCTTTAATTCTGAGGCTATGGCCTCTGGTACTAGACTTTCCCACTCGTGGAAATCCTCTCCACGTCCACTCTATCCAGGCCTTCCACTATTCGCTAATCTCTAAGACTGCAAGGCTTTGAGTGCAGCATTGGATTAGCATACGATAAGTCTAAATCCCATGTTTACAACAGATCCTTCAGTTGGCCCTATGTGGAACTAATCCCCTCTTCTATGTTACAATATTTCACCGAAGCCAACTAACCTACAAACCTGTACGTTTTTGGAGTGTGGGAGGAAACTGATTAATCGGGAGCAACCCCACACAGTTACGGGGAGAATGTACAAACTCTTTACAGCCAGCACCCATAGTCAGAATCGAACCCAGGTCTCTGGTGCTAAGGCATCAACTCTACTGCTGCTGCACTGTGCCGCCCTTGCTTTGATTAATAACCATTGTAAACTCAACACTCCAGAAGAGCATCTTCGGGGTAACTGTGTGCCCTGTGGTAGTCTTCACCTCAACTGTGGTAGTCTTCAGTACAACCCTTTGACTTGATTCTACCATGCAGTTGGAGCAAAGCTGATCTAGAATCGAGAACCAGAGGACAAAGTCTTAAGGTGAAGGGCGAAGGATTTAATAGATTCAAAGGTTATTTTATTGGTCACATACACCTAGATGTAGTGAAATGCTTCTTGCCATGCAGCACATAAAGAAAGAATACAGACATAACAGTAATAAATAAATTTTAAACATAAAACATCCCCCCACAATGGTTCCCATTATGAGGGAAGGCACAATGTCCAGTCCCCATCCCCAGTTCACCCATAGTCGGGCCTATTGAGGCCTCCACAGTTGCCTCCACGGAGGCCCGATGTTCCAGGCCGTTCTCACCGGGTGATGGTGCTCCGGCGTCGGGAGAATCCTCATAGCGGCATGGGACCCCTGGAACGGCCGCTTCCGTACTGGAGGCCGCGGCTTCCGAAGCCAACAATGCCGCGCCGGATGGAGCTCCACAACTGGTGATCTCGCTGAGAGATCCCAGACTCCCGATGTTAAAGTCAGCGCCGCCGCCCGCAGCTGGCCGCTCCTCAGACCCGCAGCTCCGCGATATTTTTATCGGCGGTCTCAGCTCACCGGAGTTCCAGCGCGGCGACCCAGGCAAGGCATCGCCGCTCCGCGATAGCGCTCCAGCGCTGTGCCGCCGCCGAGGTTCTGGGCGGTCCCCAACAGGAAACGCCGCTCCAGGGCCGCTGGTAGGCCGCGAGGATGGGTCGACGGTGCAGCCCGGAGAAAAGCTGCACTTCCGACCAAGTAGGGACCCTAGAAAAGCAGTTTCCCCCTTCCCCCCCTCCTCCCCCCACATAAAAAAGGCTAGAACTCCAGAACAAAAAACTCAACTAACTAAAAATAAAAAAAAGAGAGAAAAAACGGACAGCTACAGGCTGGGCAGCCATACCATACAGGACGGCGCCCCCAGTAAATAATAGGAATCTGAGGGGCATTTTTCACACAAAGGGTATGGGTGTATGGAATGAACTGCCAGAGGAGATAGTCGAGGCAGGGACTTTGCAATGTTTAATAAACAATTAGACAGGTACATGGATAGGATAGGTTTAGAGAGATACGGGCCAAATGCAGGCAGGTGGGACTAGTGTAGATGGGACATGTTGGTCGGCGTGGGCAAGTTGAGCCAAAGAGCCTGTTTCCACACTGTATGACTATAACTCTAATAAGTGCATCCTGTCTCTACAGTTTTACCCAGTAGTGTGCAAAGATCAAGTGGTCATCACAGATACGATATGCTCAACTCACAAACCTCCAGGCTCCATGTTATGGTGAAAACACCTTGAGGGCTGGAAAGGACGGAAAAGTTTCTCAAGTTTAGGAGCTACAGTAATTGGATTGAACAAAGTAAAACATCCAGAAGATATCCAGGGCCTTTACAGGTGACCAAAAATACAAACACGTTTTAATGATGTTTTGTTTTTCAAATTGTTCGACAAGGATGAACAACTGCAGGGCTTACTTTCTGAGTGATTATATAATCATATCCTTCCTCATGACAGCAGCAATATTTGTCAGGCTTGGTTTGAAAAAAAAGACACTTACCTAAAAATTAAAACTCCCATGTACTGTATAAACACATTTCAAATAAGTAGCAATGTTTTGCCCTTCAGTGACCTATAAATCTTTTTGAATCAATTAGCTGCTTAAATGCTGAGACATGATGAAAACATAGCAAAACAATAATTAACATCTTGTAACCATTTGGGTATTGTGACCTTCCACATATTGAATGCAGTAAAGAGAACGACATTTCCCTTTTAGAACAAATACACACTCTCTCACACACTCACGCACACACAAAACAGATTTGAAAGTTGCAGCATTGAATAAAATTAGTCAATGGAACAAACAGAGCTTCATGAAACAAATTGAATTTGTCACGATCAAAATAGCCCATTAGACATTTCATTCCGCTCTTTTCCTTTTGAGGAAATATCTAAGGAGACACTAATCTTGCATTAACAAAGTGCAAATATTTTGCTTGCGTTTGTGTAAATGAAGCTGACCTCACATCTTTCCTCAGGGCAGGTGCTCCGTTGTGTTAAGGCTGACAAACTTATTTTGCGTCCCTCTCTGAAAATAGCCAGCAACATGCAACCTAATTGGCTTTAATCCAGCACACTCTTTCCTCCCAGTAAAAATGATACACTCGATAAGGTATAGAGCTTGGCAGTTATGGTTTACAGCGGCCCCAGGGAACGGTGTGCGGGTCCAAGCGCTGGCGGCAGCAGCAGCAGCAGCAACAACAATAATTGCTATAGTCGGGCACTACAGGTTGCTTTTTGAGACTAACCAGCTTCTTGGCTTCATGGGCATCCTTCTCATCTCGAAGCTTCCTGTTCATGTCCCTGATTTAAAGATGAAAATGGATTTTTGATCAACAATCACCCATGTTTCATAGGACTGCACACCTCCCTCCCCAACAACACAATCCCACTGGGTTAAGACACCAATGAATCCCCAACAGTTACTTCACACCAGATGTGACAGTGTGGAGTAAAATCCCAATTTCAATGTTACACACTCCAAAGACATAAAGGTTTGTAAGTTAATTGGCTTTGGTAAAATAATAAATCATCCCTAGTGTGTAGGATAGTGTAGTGTACGTGGTGCTTGTTGGTCGCCAAAGTGACCGTTTCCACGTTGTATATCTAAAGTCTAAAATAAAGTCTAAATTCTCGCCCTCAGTGAAGATTAAGGACAAAAAGAAAAAAAGGGTTTTGAAGGGCAAGTAAAAGAAATGACTGAAGAAGGGTTTCGACCGAAACGTTGCCCGTTTCCTTCGCTCCATAGATGCTGCCTCACCCGCTGAGTTTCTCCAGCATTTTTGTCAACCTAAAAAAATGATACATTGGAGGAATTGCTGGTCCTTGACCTGATATGTTAACTCTAATTGTTTTTTCCACAGACGCTGGATGCTGCCTGACCTGTTGAGTGTCTCCAACGTTTTTTTGTTTTTATCCAAGTTTTTCAGCTCCTGCCATTTTTCTTCGGCCCATCAAGTCCATGCTGACCATTGAACACGTGTTCACACTAGTTCTATGATATCCCACTTGCGCATCCACTCCTCACACACTTGGAGCCAATTAACTTAGAAACTCACACGTTTTCTTTTAATTTTCAGCATATTGCAGGAATGAGGGGAAATAAGGAGATGGGGATCGAGCTAAAGAAATTTCACCTTTGGGAGCCAGCATGGACCCGATGGGCCAAATGGTCCCCTTTTGCGTCATTAAAGTGTATCAGGAATAAAATAAAATATTGGAAAATCAGCACGTAAGTGAGGGGCTTAAAATATTATCAAATGCATTTTCTAATGATATTATCCTTTAATCATAGTAAATGTTCTTTTAGTTACTAAAAATATCAACTTTCCGCAGTATAGCTGTCAAAGTAATAAATCCCAATCAGTACCTGAGCAGCTCTAGCTGTCTTAACAGACTTTCTCGTTCCTTTTGCATATTCTTGGACACCTTCAGAACATCCCTGTTCAGAAACAAAAAGCTGAATTTGAAAATTGCATTGTTGCGTTAGGCAGATGAGATTCACCATGGTCATTGGGAGAATCCATTAGAGCTATGATTGGCTATATTGCAAGGAAATACCTTTGTACTGCAACAGGATTGATCTTCTGGCATTGTGTGTAGTTTCACACACTGCTAGGAACAGCCATCATTCAATAGCTAATAGGGGTCACCCCCTTTACATCTGTTTAATTTAGTTTAGTTTATTATTGTCACATGTGCCGAGAGGTACAGTGAAAAGTTTTTGTTGCATGCTATCCAGTCAGAGGAAAAAGTATTCATGATTACAATCAAACCATCCACATTGTACAGATACACTTTGTGCTGGATAACATTGATGATCTTATGTGATGATCGCAAGTGGAATGTAACCCTGATTTGTGGTTGTAGATAGTGGTGAGAATTTGGGGAGTTAGGTGTGTCACTAACCAAAGAATATATATAAAGCTTCTCATCTGATTTTGTGACCATTATGTTAATGTCATTATGTTAATGACCATTTATTGTCACATGTACTGAGGTACAGTGAAAAGCTCTTTGGTTGCGTGCTATCCAGTCCGCAAAAAGACAGTACTAGATTACAATTACTGTACATAATTACATTCAAGCTTGGACAAACACCACACCACGTAACCTCTTCACTACGAGTTGCGCAGGGAATCGGAATAAAACCTGGGTCACTTCCCATCTGCACTTAGAGTCAGCGACTCCATGAGTGTGTAGTTACGAATAAATGGGGCAGCTATCTAAATTTAAGGAACATTGATAAAGAGTAGTTAGTTCAGACACAGGCATGTGTGGTGGAGAGTAAATAATGTGCCATGTGGATGGACACAAAGTGCTTCAGTAACTCAGCGGGTATAGCAGCATCTCGGGAGAAAAGGGATGGATGACGTTTCAGGTCCCCATCTGAAACATCACTTATCCTTTTCCTCCAGAGATGCTGCCTGACCCGCTGAGCTCCACCAGCACTTTGTGTCTATCTTCGGTATAAACCAGCATCTGCAATTCCTTGTTTCGACAATATATGGCATGTAGCATTGTTTTCTTGTTCCAATAAAACTACAACATTGTACATGAATGGTTGCAATAAAACTCCCTCAATATATGATTCTCAACTCGCCTCTCTTGTGGCTTAGCATGTCCTTCAACCAATGTAAAGCAGAATACTTTTGCAGAGCCGTTAATGATGGGATATAAATACACAATTTATTAGAAATGCCCCTATTCAAGAAGTGGATAATAAGAGAAAGTTCAAAGCTTCAAACCAAATGATATATTAAGAAAAATTAAACAGTAACAGTGTCACATGATATCAGGGTCTTGAATATTGGGTTACAGGGTAAACTAATTGATGGAATACTACAAATCACAAACAATATTCAACGACAATCTTTCCACCTAAAAAAGAAAATTGGAGTCATACAGTATGGATAAAGGCCCTTCTGCCCAACTCGTCCATGCTGACCGAGATGCCCCATCCTACACTCATCCTACCTGCCTGCGTTTGGCCCACAGCCCTCTAAACCATTCTTAACCATGTACCTGCCTAATTTGTGCTTTATGATCATAGCTGATCTATTCTGAGCTCAACACCTCTTCTGTGCCACCGAACACCTTCTTTAGACTTTAGTGATACAGTGCCGATACAGGCACGGAGCACCTGGAGAAATACCCACGCTGTCACAGGGAGAACGTGCAAACACCTTACAGATGGCACTTGTGGTCAGGATTGAACCCGAGTCTCTGGCGCTGTAAGGCAACAACTCTACCACTGCGTCACTGAGCCGCCCCTATCTACTGAGCCCTAAATTCCCCATCAATCATAAAACGATCTATTATACCTTAAGTCCTTCTAATGCCCCTGTCCCACTTAGGAAACCTGAACGGAAACCTCTGGAGATTTTGCGCCCCACCCAAGGTTTCCGTGCGGTTCCCGGAGGTTGCAGGTGGTTGCCGGAGGTTTCAGGTAGTGGAAGCAGGTAGGGAGACTGACAAAAACCTCCGGGAACCTCAAGGAAACCATGGGTGGGGCACAAAGTCTCCAGAGGTTTCCGTTCAGGTTTCCTAAGTGGGACAGGGGCATTATGATTGACCCTCCACAACCCTTAGGGTAGATAAATTCGAGAGACCCTTTAGACTTCAGAAATACAGCCAGAAACAGGCCCTTCGGCCCACTGAGCCAACCACCAATCACCCCGTGTACTAACACTATCCTACATAGTAGGGACAATTAACAATTTTATCAAAGCCAATTAACCTATAAACCTGTACAACTTTGGAGTGTTGGGAGGAAACCGGAGCACCCAGAGAAAAGCCACGTGGTCATGGGGAGAACATACAAGCTCCGTATAGACAGCACCCATAGTCAGGATTGAGCATGGGTCTTTGGTGCTATAAGGCAGCAACTCTACCACTGTGCCGTTTCCTCTATTAAAAATAAATTATCTGCACCCCCATTTTAAATAACCAATTGAGGATTTAATCCAAATCCAAATGACTTAAAAATGGCGAAGAAGCCGGTGCCTACCTGGCTTTGTTATGATGCTCACTTCGTGTCTCTTCTTGAAGAATCTGGAAGTTACACCGTGTGACCTCCAGGTCCTGCCTCGTCCTCTCCAGCTGGTTCTGCAGCTCATCATTCACACGTCTCAGTCTCTCGTTCTGGATCCTGACATCTGTCTGCTCACTGTTAAACTCTTCAAACTGTTGTTCCAGCTGTCAACATGATGAATGAAGCATGAGAACACATGATCCGTTACTTGAATGTGGAAGAAGTTAAAGTCAACCATTTTCTCCCATTCCCTTTACTCTTATAGCCAATCCCCACCATTGTATTACTGCCCTCTTGCTGAGCCCCATCTGTGCTGAGTAAAGCCCCTGTCCCACTTAGGAGACCTAAACAGCAACCTCTGGTGACCTTGCCCGCCACCCAAGGTCTCCATGAGGTCACAGGAGGTTTTGGTCACTCTCCCTAATGGTCGAAAGTGGTTTCTGCGTGGTCGAGGCTTCATCTAGGTTGCTGCTATTTGTTCATCATGATTAAAACCGGCCTCGACTAAAAATAGGTTGCAGTTTTAAAAATCAATAATTTTTTAGTCGCAGGTCTAGTCAAAGCCGTTTTTTTTCCATTGTCGAGGAAGGTTTTCAACATATGCGTGGGAGGTGGTAGGAGGTTGCAGGTCACCTCGACCTTGATTTTTTTTTGGGTGGCGGGCAAGGTCACCAGAGTTTGCTGTTTAGGTCTCCTAAGTGGGACAGGGGCTTTAGTTTGTGAAATTACTATGAAGGCATCAAACTTTGGACCTTTTGGGCTCATACGATGCTGAATCGCACAAAACCAGTGTGTTCATTGGATTAGTTTATAACTGTCACATGTAACGTGATTCTGTGGAATGACACCAAATGCTGAAGTAACGCAGCAGGTCAGACAGCATCGCTGGAGGACATGCATGGGCCGCAACTGTAGGCTCCACTGACCGTCTCCTCTTCCCTGGCTGCCAGCAAGTGGAGCCAGCAGCTCACCTGGATTCCAGTCCTAGTTCTAGTCCGAGCATCTGAGGAGGGATCTTGACCCGAACTGTCACCTATTCATGTTCTCCAGGGGATGCTGCCTGACCCGCTGATTTGCTCCAGCACTGTGTGCCTCAACAACCCTGGCTCCATTAGCACAACCTTCTCCTCCATGCAGTACAAAAGCCACTGATCTCCGAGATCACTCGTGAGGTGTCAGTCTCAAATGATATGGAAAAAACGCAGAAAGAAAAACATTCTGCTGCTTTCCAGGCAACGTCACATATCAAAGTGAAGAACATTTGCAGCATCTGAATATACATCAGATTTGCATCTGAATATACATAAACCAAATACTCTAGTTTAGTTTAGTTTAGAGCAACAGCTCCTAACAGGAAACAGGCCCTTCAGCTCACCGAGTCTGTGCTGACCAGCAATTCCTGTACACTAGTTCTATCCTACAATCTAGGGGCTATTTACAATTTTTACTGAAGCCAATCAACCTACAAACCTGTACGTCTTTAGTGTGTGGGAGGAAACCGGAGCACCCGGGAAAAACTTCTGCGGTCACGGAGAGAACGTACAAACTCTGTATAGACAGCACCCATTGTCAGGATCAAACCCGGCTCTCAGGCTCTGTAAGGCAACAATACTGCTGCACCACCGTGCCACAATCTGAGGACAAAACTTTTAACTGTGAGTGCCAGGTTTGAGAAACAAATTGATTTGCGTGATCATCCAAACATTCACAAACCAAATATGCACCATGGTCACCGTCACAAACGTCAGATCGGTCTTTCTGGGAGTGAACCCAGAGAGCGACGAGCCTGGATAAAGACCCCGGCCATGTCCTCAGAACCTGCATGGATTCGCTGGCCGGAGTATTCACCCATATCTTTAACCTCTCCCTATAACAAAGTCAGGTTCTCAGCTGCTTTAAGAAGACTACTTTCATCCCGGTGCCAAAGAAAAATAAGGTAGCGTGCCTTCACGACTACTGGCTGGATGACATGGCAGGGGATTGTGCAATCCCTGAGATTCATCTGTCCATACACACATATTCCTTAAAATTACGCTAAGCATCCTCACTTTTTCTATTCAAAATAATCACTCTAATAGTGAAAAGACACAAGGTGCTGGAGTAACAGGATGTCAGGCAGCATCTCTGGAGAAAATGGAAAGGTGATGCTTTGCATCAGGACTTCTCCATACCCTTCAGAATCTGAAGAAAGGTCCCGAACCTAGGCATGTTCTCCAGAGATGTTGCCCGGCCACCTGAGTTAATCCAGCACTTTGTCTTTTTCTGTAAATCAGAATCTGCAGTTCCATGGATGTACTAGTCACCTTATTACAATCATACAATTGGGTTAACGCATCAAACCCATATTTAGTTGGCTTCCAAGGAGACCTCCCAAGAACATGTAAAGCTTAAATATGTGCACTTACTTTCTAAGTGGATGTATTCATATGTGCTAAATGGATTTCATCCATTCAGTTTGTAAAATAAAAAACATAATTTTGCATGCTTTGCAATGCTTTTGTTGTTAAACCTCTCAATGGAAGTCTTAAAACCAGGTAAGGTTCTCTTCCTTCATCCATTACTCTGACAATTCTCACATAAACTCCTGCTTTTACGGGTTATTTCCCTGATGCAGCACTGCAAATTCGTGATTTATTGCACCACAGGGCTCTTTCAATCAACCCAAAAACATTAAGTCAATGAGCAAGCTTTTTTAGTAGCTGACACTAATTTATCAGTGTTTATGGGCAGTAAAATGTGAATAAGAGAATACTTTGCATCTTTTAAAAGCAGCCAACACGATTTTACTAATTATATTGCAGTATCACTCACATCAGGTAGCTTTAAATCTATTGATACAAGGCTCAGGTTTTTTAAATCAGGAAACAAACTGGGTGCAAAATAGCAAAGGAATTATTTGCATGAGACCTACTGAAGGGTTTTAGACCTAATTAATGTTAAATGATGGTTAGGAGAATTCTGACCGAAACTAGCAAGATATGTAAAAACGAACTGCAGATACTGGTTTATACCGAAGATAAAAACAGTCCTGGAGTAACTCAGCAGGTCAGCAGCATCTCTGGAGAAACAGGATGGGTGACGTTTTGGTTCGGGACATTTCTTCAGGCTATCCAGATACAAACTACTGATATGAAAAATGTAACTCTCAGATCCCCTTTAAACATCCTCCCCTTTATCTTAAATCCATGCCCTCTAGTTTTAGATACCTCAACCATGGGAATCGCATACCGGTTATCTGCCCTATCTAAGTCTCCCATAATTTTATACACCTCTTCATCCTCGCTGGAGTTTAGAAGAATGAGGGGGGACCTCATTTAAACGTACCGAATAGTGAAAGGCTTGGATAGAGCAGGCGTGGAGAGGATGTTTCGACTAGTGGGATAGTCTAGGACTAGAGGTCATAGCCTCAGAATTAAAGGACGTTCCTTTAGTTCCTAAATAATTTCTTTAATCAGAGGGTGGTGAATCTGTGGAATTCTTTGCCCAAGAAGGCTGTGGAGGCCGTCAATGGATATTTTTAAGGTAGAGATAGATAGATTCTTGATTAGTACGGGTGTCAGGGGTTATGGGGAGAAGGCAGGAGAATGGGGTTTGGAGGGAGACAGAGACCACCCATGATTGATTGGCAGAGTAGACAATGGGCCAAATGGCCTAATTCTGCTCCTATCACTTATGACCCTGTCAGTTTTCAGCCTCCTTCTCTCCACACTAATGAGAAGCTTGTTGGAGAGGATGGGTAGGATTGTACCAAGTGAGATTGATAACATCTTGGGGCTTTGAAGTTGCTTTGCTTGACTCTGTTGAACACTGAAATGGGGTTCCCATGGTTATGATTGCGCTGTGCCTGCCAACATAAAGCAGATCGAAGATGGAGATGAATTTCTACACGGCATCAAATTTGAGCGAGGTGATCCAGAGTCAAAGGCTCTGAGTGATGGTGAGGTGTTCCTCTGGATTGAACCCAATGCCCACCAATGGAATTAGAGTCATAGTCATATAGAACGGGAATAGGCCCTTCAGCCCAACTCATCCATGCTGACCAAGATAGCCCTCTAAACTAATCCCATTAGTCTGCGTTTGGCCCATGTCCCTCTTAAACCTTTCTAACAATGTACATGTCCAAGTGTCTTTTAAATACTCTGATTGTACCTTCCTCAACTACCTCCATTTTGGGCACTTAATACAAATTTGATTGCGGCCCATAAATGTCTGCTGTGGCTCATCAGATAACGCACTCACCTCTGAATCAGAGAGTCATTATTCCAAGTGCACTTCAGAGATCTGAACGCAAAAACAACTAGATTCCTCTTCCATTACTACGCTAACAATGTAGCTCTGTCATTGCTGCCATCCTTTGGAAAAGATCTTTTAATGGGGTTCCATCAGTAACATACTCCCTCGTAAGGTCATAAGATCAAAAGTGATAGGAGTAGAATTAGGCCATTCGGCTCATCAAGTCTACTCTGCCATTCAATCATGGCTGATCTATCTCTCCCTCTTAACCCCATTCTCCTGCCTTCTCCCCATATCCTCTGACACCCGTACTAATCAAGAATCTACTGTATCCATCTCTGCCTTAAAAATATCCACTGATTTGTCCTGCTCAGCCTTCTGTGGCAAAGAATTCTACAGATTCACCGCCTTCCTAAAAAAGATCTTGGAGAATACCAAAGACCTGGCACTCACGGACCTCATCGGAGCCCTGCTGAAAGATAGGCGCTTCTATGTTGTCCTTAACAACAAGCAAAGTCGCTGGCGACGACAACGGAATGGCTTGCCTCAAGGTAGTGTGCTGGCTCCACTACTATATAACATCTACACCAATGACCAGCCAATGGACCAGAACACTGAGCGGTTCATCTACGCCGACGACCTCTGTGTAACATCCCAAGAGAGTACGTTTGAAGCTGTAGAAGCGAATCTCACCTCAGCCCTAGATGAGCTACACCTCTACTACGAGCGCAACCACCTACACGCAAACCCTGCGAAGACCCAAGCCTGCTCGTTCCATCTCAGGAACCGGGAAGCAAACAAAACCCTTAACATCACATGGTCTGGAACACCTCTTGAGCACTGCACCAACCCTGCCTACCTCGGTGTAACACTGGTACGCACTCTCTCCTATAAGGAACACGTTAAAAACACCAAACTGAAAGTTAACTCCCGAAATAACATCCTCCGGAAGCTGACCAACTCCAAATGGGGAGCCACAGCACACACATTAAGATCTACTGCTCTGGCCCTGTGCTACTCCTCTGCGGAGTATGCGTGTCCTGTTTGGGAGAGATCATCCCATGCCAAGAAACTAGACCCAGCGTTGAATAACACCTGCCGCTCAATCACTGGCTGCTTGAAGCCCACCAACATAAACAACCTGCACCTCCTCGCTGGCATTGCCCCTGCTGATGTGAGACGGGAAGTCGCCAGCCGAGTAGAGATGACCAAGGCCACCAGTGATGAACGCCACCTCCTCTACGGACGTGTACCCCCGGCCCAACGGCTGAAGTCCAGGAGAAGCTTTCTCAGCCATGTCCAGCCCCTAATAGCATCACGGGAAGAAACCAGACTCCAACTATGGACAAAAAGGCTTGAGGACGACCCCCCTCCTACTGACATGGGTATCCCTCCTTCTGAAGCCCTCCCTCCGGGCTCAGAAGCACCATGGGTCCAGTGGTAGACGCTCAACCGCCTGAGAACAGGAACAGGGCGATCAAAAGCTGCCATGGCCAGATGGGGATATGAAACTGGCCAAACCACCTGTGAATGTGGAGAAGAGGACCATACAATGCAGCACTGCCTTGTCTGCCCCCTACTACCCAACCAGTGCAGCCCAAAGGATCTTGCAGTGTTCAATAAAAACGCAAAGGACTGTGTAAAGGAATGGGAAACTGTCATATAACCAACCAGCTTCAAAGACACGAAAAGAAGGAGAAGACCACCCTCTGACTAAATACATTTCTTCTCATCTCCTTCCTAAAAGAACGTCCTTTAATTCTGAGACAATGACCTCTAGTCCTAGACTCTCTTCACTCTCCCACTAGTGGAAACATCCACTCCACATCGACTCTCTGCAAGCCTTTCTGTAAGTTTCACATCAAACGTCCTAAAGATTTGACGACCAGGGCAATTTCCCCTAGTGTCTCATCAATATGTATTCTTCAGTTAACCTCACAAAATCAGATTGCCTGGTCATTACCACATTATTCTGTGAGAGAGTATACTATGTATACATTTTTTCAACATACTTGCTATATTGTTATGACTGCTTCAATGACTGCTGCATTAGTTGTAAGGTGCATCTGTGGGAGGTTTCACATGCAACGCAATGAAATTACAGATCACAAATTACAGCTGAGTAAACCTGTGGGCTTTCCTGTAGAGTTCATGATGTGGTGATGTTGTCTAACCAGATTATGTATAAATAGACTTTGCAATCTGCTCTAGGCAGGTTTTGTTGATCAGAGCATAGGGACTAACTAAAAGTAAATATCTGAGCACAATACCCACAAACCTTAAGCAAGCTAAAAAATAATTATAATAAATTCTTACGTAAGGATATCATTGTTTGAATGGAATACAAAGCAAATCATGACAAGGTTTAAGATTTGGTTCCCACTGCAATCTATTTAAGCAACAGAATGGAAAAAAAGGAGAGGCAAGTCTAATCATACTAAGCTCTCAGCAAATATAATTATTACTTAACTCCAAATTACACCTTAGTAAAAATATACAAAAATAATGAAAACATCATGTACATTTAATTTAGTTTAGTTTAGAATTTCAGCGTGGAAACTAGCACTTTGGCGCACCGAGTCCACACCAACCATCGATCACCCGTACACTAGTTCTATTCTACACGCTAGGGACAATTTACAGGTGCCAATTTACCTGCAAAACCGCATGTCTTTGGAATGTGGGAGGAAACCAGAGCACCCAGAGAAAACCCACGTGGTCACAGGGACAACGTACAAACTCTGTACAGACAGCACCCATGGTCATGATTGAACCCGGGTCACTGGCGCTGTAAGGCAGCAACTCTACCGCTGCGCCACCGTGCCGCCCCTATTACGTGTGTAATAGATGATCTTGCTCCAGTTAAATAAAGTACTGTAACTCTTTTGCAAAAGCTTCTCTTCATTTCTTTGCATTCAACATATCATCCTTCACAATATCTGCAGCTCCAATGAGATTCCACCACTAAACACATTCCTCAGCCCCTCTGCGTTTTGTAGGGACTCTCTGTGCGGCCCCCTTGTCCACACTTCCATCCCCATACACCACTCCCCTGCTGCATGGGAATGAGGAGTGGTGATGGGAACCATTATGGCAGGAGGCTCAACATCAGTCCTTTCACCTCTTCCCTTCCCACCATCCAGAGACCTAAACTCTCCTTCCAGGTGAAGCGCTGATCCACTTTTTCCCGTCAAGTCAACTGTATTCAGAAGATAGAGACAAAGTGCTGGAGTAACTCAGCGGGTCAGGCAGCATCTCTGGAGAAAACGAATAGGTGACGTTTCAGGTTGGAACCATTCTTCAGACTGAAAGTAGATGTGGGGGGGAGTGCGGAAACAAACTGGAGGCGAGAAAAATCTAATAATAATAATAATACATTTTATTTATGGGCGCCTTTCAAGAGTCTCAAAGACACCTTACAAAAATTTAGCAGGTAGAGGAAAAACATGTAAGGGGAATGATATAAATAGTAGAGACATGACTAGTACACAAAGTAAAGACAGAATTCAATTCAAAACACAATATGAGGCAATTAATGCACAGATGAAAAGGGAGGGGGACGTGGGGCTAAGGATAGGCAGAGGTGAAAAGATGGGTCTTGAGGCGGGACTGGAAGATGGTGAGGGACACGGAATTGCGGATCAGTTGAGGGAGGGAGTTCCAGAGCCTGGGAGCTGCCTTGGAGAAGGCTCTGTCCCCAAAACTGCGGAGGTTGGACTTGTGGATGGAGAGGAGACCGGCTGATGTGGATCTGAGGGACCGTGAGGGTTGGTAGGGGGAGAGGAGGTCAGTGAGATATGGGGGGGCCAGATGGTGGAGGGCTTTGTAGGTGAGGACCAGGATTTTGTAGGTGATCCGGTGGCAGATGGGAAGCCAGTGAAGTTGTTTGAGGACTGGAGTGATGTGATGCCAGGATTTGGTGTAGGCGATGAGTCGGGCGGCTGCGTTCTGGACCAGTTGGAGTCGGTTGATGTAGGTGGAGCTGATGCCAAGGAGAAGTGAGTTGCAATAGTCCAGTCGGGAGGAGATGAAGGCATGGATGAGTCTTTCAGCGGCAGGAGGTGTGAGAGAGGGTCTGAGTTTGGCGATGTTGCGGAGATGAAAGAAGGAGGTTTTAATGACATGGCGGATGTGAGGCTCAAGGGAGAGGGTGGAATCAAAGATCACGCCAAGGTTGCGGGCCTGGGGAGATGGGGAGACAGTGGTGCCGTCGATGGTGAGAGTGGGGTTATTGATTTTGCTGAGTGTGGCTTTGGAGCCTATGAGGAGGAATTCTGTCTTATCGCTGTTGAGTTTGAGGAAGTTATGTTGCATCCAGGTTTTTATAGCTGACAAACAGGAGTTGATATGGGAGAGGGGGGGGGGGGGGGGGTGGTGGGGGGATTTGGTGCCGAGGTAGATCTGGGTGTCATCAGCGTAACAGTGGAAGTCCAGGTTGAAGTGGCGGAGTATCTGACCAAGGGGGAGGATGTAGATGATGAAGAGGAAGGGGCCGAGTACGGAGCCTTGGGGAACGCCTTGAGTGACTGCGGCTGTAGCAGAGGTGTGGTTGTGGAGAGAGATGAAGTGGGATCTGTTGGAAAGGTAGGAACGGAGCCAGCTGAGTGCAGAGCCTTCAATGCCGAGGTCTTTGAGTTTGGTGAGCAGGATGTTATGGTTCACTGTATCGAAGGCTGCGCTCAGGTCGAGGAGGATGAGGATGTTGAGGGAACCAGTGTCAGCAGAGGTGAGGAGGTCGTTGAGGACTTTGAGGAGAGCAGTTTCTGTGCTATGGAGGGGGCGGAAGCCAGATCTAGAACAAATCAGGGTCGGCAACAGATGACATCAGGATGGGTGGACCCCATAATGGCCCATTGTTGGCAGGGGAAGATGTGTTAACAAGAGGGATGCGAGGATGCGAACAGTGGAACTGGTAGGATGACTGGGTGGGGGGGAGGGGGGGATGCAGGAATTACATGCAAGTAGAGAAATTAATGTTCATACGTCTGGGTTTTATTTAGTTTAGTTTAGTTTAAAGATACAGCGTGGAAACATGCCCTTTGCCCAACCATGTCCACACCAACCAGCCATCCCCGCACATTAACACAACCCTACACATACCAGGGACAATTTTACATTTACACCCAGCTGAAGGAACAATACCTCATCTTCTGCCTGGACGCAATATTAAACCCTCTAACCTGTGATAACATGTTTTTCTTCCAATCTACAGACTAGGTAATGAACGCCTGACTTATGAACACAGGTACATATGAATAATACATTGTAAAACATTTCTTAATGTCATTATCGTTAAATGCAAGAACAGACCAAATAATCATTGATAAAATAAATGTAACTCTCCCACTCCTCCCCCCACACCAAATTAATTCTGAGGAAAAGGATTCCAAATGAAAACTGGGTTAAACCCGTTAATTGAAAAGTAAACCATCATGGAGCCACCTCGTACCTTCTTTTGTTGTAGTATGATGCTTTCTAAGTCCTGCTCCTTGCTCTTCAGTTCCCTTTCTAGCTGATGGTTCCGTTCACTGTGCCTCCACACATCCTGTTGAAATAAAAGGCAAGAGCATTTACTTTTCGTTACGTTTCACTCTTTCTGTGGTTCATTTGCAGATGACACCAAGGTCGCTGGAGTTGCAGACTGTCGAGGAAGACAGTCAAAGTATACAGCGGCATATAGATCAGCTAGAGAAATGGGTGGAGAAATGGCAAATGGTGTCTAATCTGAGCAAGTGTGAGGTGGTGCACTTTTGGAAGTCAGGTATATAGTTAATGGCAAGTCACTTTACAATATTGATGTACAGAGGGATCTTGGGCTCCAAGTAAATACCTCCCAAAAGGTGACAACAGAAGTAGATAGAATGGTAACGAATGCATATGGTGTTTGTTGGAGCATAGAGTAAAGATTCAGCAAGCCATGATGCAACTTTATAGGACTTTGGTTAGGCTGCATTTGGAGTATTGTGTACAGTTCCATTACAGGAAGGAAGTGGAGGCTTTAGAAGCACTTTACCAGTATGCTTCCTGGATTACAGGGTCTAAGCTAACGGAGAGAGTGGACAAACTTGGATTGTTTTCTCTGGAGTGTCGGAGGCTAAAGGGAGCCCAGATGGAAGTATATAAAATGATGCAAGTCATAGGAAGGGGCAACAATCAGAACCTTTTTCCCAGAATGGAAAAATAAAATATTAGAGGGCACAGCTTTAAGGTGAGAGGAGCAAAGTTTAAAGGAGATGTGTGCGGTAACATCTTTACACAGAGGGGGTTGCGTGCCACTCCCCAGCATAATTAGTACCAGCTGGGTTGACCAGTTGAACTGACTCAGCCTAGAAAACCCAGGTAGGTTAGACCAGACCCTGTGGAAATCGGCTCTTTGGTAGACTGAGTCCACGCCAACCAGTGATCTCTCCACACTCGCACTATCCAACACACTAGGGACAATTTACAATATTTACTGAAGCCAATTAACCTACAAACCTGTACGTCTTTGGAGTGTGGGAGGAAACTGAACTTATGCAAAATTACACGGTTGCAATCCTCCTTTTAGTTACCCATACATTAGAGATACAGTGCAGAAACAGGCCCTTTGGTCCACCGAGTGCACTCCGACCAGCAATTACCCCATGCACTAGCAGTACCCGATAGACATGGGGTATTTTACAATTTTTTACCAAAGCCAATAAAATTAATAAAAAACAAATTGGAAAACGTTTGGATCAAGCCAGAGTGCCCCAAAAATAAAATCAAGGAATTACCTCATTCAATAACTTGTTTTTCTCCTTCTTGATCTGTTGCTCCATTTCATCATAAAGACAGCGTACCTCTCTGTCATGCTCACACTCCTTCCTGTAGTTTAATAAAAGGTGCATCAGATAACAATGCGGAAACTTTGCCGACGGTGTCAAAAGGGGACTGGACAACATCATTCATCTTGGAATGATCTGCTCTCTCTCTTGTACAGAAACCATTGAGGAGGTAGAAAGAAAATATACTATCTACTTCTTGTAGGTAAAGCAAAGAAAGTTAAACGGTTAAGAGGCCTTTCAAGTTCCTGACACATTTGGTAACTGTATTCTCCTCTCCTCTCCTCTCTTAAAGAATTGATTGCACCAGGTTCAGGGGCAGCTTCTTCCCCGCTGTCATCAGATTACTGAATGGTCTTTCCATGAACTAGGCTGTAGTCCAGATCTCCCAACCTACCTCAATGCCCGCCTAGCACATTTTATTATTTGTACTTTTCAGTGGTTATTTATAATCACATGTTTGAGTTTGAGCTTAGTTTATAGTCACATGTACCGAGGGTACGTGCTAACCAGTCAGACAGACATACAGTGAAATTCTATTTTTGCATACAGTTCAGTAAAGTATCACCAAATGTAAGCAAATAAGTACAAATGTATGGAATTATTCCACTGAGACCACATGCAAAAGTCGCCAGGTTTTGGCGCCATTTTCAAAGTCCAGTCCGGTCTACGCGCTCGGTCTCCTGGAGCGGTTTCCGATCCAGACAAGCCCTGGGCTGCTGCAGGGTCTTCAGCCGTCTCCTCCGTCCAGATCGTCCAGTGAACAGTCGTCCCTCTCCTCGCCCAGCCACCCTCAGCCTTTGTGCCTTGAGAGCGCGGAAGGTAAGACCCAGGTTCACTCTCTTATGGCCCTTATTGGTCTTGCGTCCACTGTTGCCGGCTGCTCTCTCTTTCGTTGTAACTGTACTGCTATAACGCCACTGTAACATTATTTTTGCACTCTGGTATTTTTCTCTTCCTGCATTACCTGTATGGCTATATCATATGCATGTATAGTATGATTTGTCTTTTCACTCTATCTCTGCACTCGTGACAATAGTAAACCAAATCAATATAATGAGTCAATACCAATTCTTCACATGTTAGCTGGACCAACAAGTACTAGACATTCACTGATGGAACTCAAAGGCATTATGCCCTAACTCATTCCTTCCTTAACCAGGCAATCATAAATAATCACTTCCAGCAAGGGTTGCTGGATGGTGTTCAGGGACTAAGTCAAGAGAGAGGGGGAATATAGAATAAAGGGAATACGTGTCTTCAGTTTTTGCTTGCGAGAGAGTATAAAGTAGGTTTAAGCAATTATATAAAGTATAAAGTGTGTAAGCAATTACCGTTTCAGTGCTTGCTCTATGGTTTCCTTCTCCTGATGCATCTCCTGGATGTGTGATGAAACTTTGACTAAAAAGTGTTCAAAGTTCACCAGCAGTTCCGGCTTCCCTCTCTGGAGCCTGGCCCACAACTCCCTCACCTCACTTTGACTGAAAGGGTTAAGAAAAGGCAAATTTAAAGCAAAAATGCCAACGTTTTCAAGTTCATTCATGAAAAAAAAATAAAGTAATCAATATAATGAATAACAGTGTTGTAAGTTTCAGTTTTAGTTTAGTTTAGAGATATAGTGTGGAAACAGACCCTTCAGCCCTCCGAGTCCATGCCAACCAACGATCACCCCACACACTAGTTCTATCCTACACAACAGCAACAATTTACAGAAGCCAATTAACTTACAAACCCGCGCATCTTTGGAATGTGGGAGGAAACTGGAGCACCCAGAGAAAACCCGTGCCGTCACAGGGAAAACGTGCAAACTCTACACAGACAGCACCAGTAGTCAGGATCGAACCTGGTTCTCTGGCGCTGTAAGGCAGAAACTCTACTGCTGCACTGGGCCACAAGTTTTGGAGATGCTGTTTTACATGAAAAGACGAAAAGTGCTGGAGTAATTCAGCGGGTCGGGCAGCATCTCTGGAGAAGATGGAGAGGTGACATTTCTTCAGACTGAATGTGTGGGGAGAGTAGAAAGTTGGAAGAGAGGTGAGGCAGCACAAAGTGTACCTCACCTAGACTTGCCCCCTATTTCTCCCCTCCCCCTCCATACCTTCCTCAGTCTTCTCAATTCGCAACTCCTCAATCTTTATGTCTCACACCTCTTGTTTTTTAATCTCTGGCCTTTGTTTCAACCATCTGCCTATCAAAACCTGCCACACTTTATCTCGCCTCTCCTCTCTCCCACCTCACTTTCCCTCTACCCCCTACAATCTTGTAAATGTGGGATATCACCACAGAATACTCCATCAAGCATTGTGGTGCGAGTCACTGGAAAATGCATTGATCACTTATGTTAAATGGAGTGTAGCCCTGACCAAGTCAGTTAAAGATAACACACCTTATCTTTTACATATGAACTTTTCACTTTTTTGAAGGCAGATTTCTCAAGTTGGTGCCTAATGAACCAAGTTCTACCTGAGGGTTCTCGTGATGATGGTTCATTTTGGCTCAAAGATTCAAGTAACAAGAATAACTATTTCTTAAAACCAGATTGCTGTCTGGTTTAGAAGGTTTCAGCTCCAAAGAGAGGTTGGGCAAACTTGGATTATTTTCTCGGAATGTCAGAGATTGAGGGGAGACTTTATCTAAGTAAAATTAAGAGAGACAAAGTGCGGGTAGACTTTAGACTTTAGAGATACAGCGCGGAAACAGTCCCGTCGAGTCCGCGCCGACCAGCGTTCAGCCCGTACACTACACACTAGGGAAAATTCACAATTTTTACTGAAACAAATTCAGCTGCAAACCAGTATGTGTTTGGAGTGTGTGAGGAAACCGGAGCGCCTGGTGAAAACCAATGCGGTCACAGGATTGATCCTGGGTCTGTGGCGCAGTAAGCAACTCTACCGCTGCACCACTGTGCCGTGCCGCCCCTAGACAGTCAGAACCTTTTTCCCCAGGGTTGAAATATCCAACACTAGAGAACATAGTTATAAGGTTCTAGGGGGGAAGTTTAATAGAGATGCACGGGGCAGGTTTATTTACACAGGAAGTGGTGGGGGCCTGGAAATCCTTTCTGGGGATGGGGATGGGGATGGGGATGGGGGGGATCACGTACAGGCAGATGAGATCAGTTTAACTGGGCATCATGTATGCTGCAAACATTGTGGGCCAGTGTCCCACTCCTGTGCTGTACGTTCTATGTACTATGATCAACATTGGATCAATTTTAAGGCCAGCTACATACTCCTATTCAATCATAAAACCAGTTGTTAGATATTCATTATATAACCTGATTACATGATCAAATTAATAATCTGGACCAGGTTTTCCAGAGGCCTTGAATAAATATTACTTTGAATTAAACACAATTAATTTGTCTTGAACACAATGAAAGGTCAAAAGGCCCTTTCTTTATCACAATAATAAATTCTTGAAAATCAGCTCTCAAAATCTCCTTCACTTATCTGAACTGTACTTTCTTTGGATTTCTGTACCAGCTGAACTATGACGAATCAGGTACTAATATTATTTTTTCTTAGACACAAGAAATAAAATGAACATGAATAGCAGATTTGTAAAGTGCTTACTCCTCAAAGATCTGCGAAGCTCCCAGCTGTTGCATCATGAAACAAAATCGCTTCTCTTCCTGATCCGTGACCATATCAAGCTCTTCTGACCAGCCCGATTCAAACGTTTCATCATGCCTCGAGTTTTCTAGGTTTTCCGCAGTTGGCACTACCTTGATGCCAGTGAATTGACCTGAATGTTCGAGGGAAATATAATAGCTAAAAAAAAAAATTCTAACTTTGACAATGCAAATCCTAAATTCAAATAAGCAGTAAAACCATCACCATCGAAGGGAACTCTCAAAAAGGCAGCCAACATCATCAAGGACCCACACCACCCTGGCAACACTCTCTTTTCACTCCTGCCACCGGGAAGAAGGTATAGAGTGTGAAAACTGCAACAGCCAGGTTCAGGAACAGTTTACTACCAACAACTTTATACACACACACACACACACATATATATATATATATATATATATATATATATATATATATATATATATATATATATATATATATATATATATAGTGCATTCAGAAAGTATTCAGACCCCTTCACTTCTTTCACATTTTGTTACGTTACAGCCTTATTTTAAAATGGATTAAATTCTTTTTTTCCATCAATCTACACACAATACCCCCGAATGAAGAAGCGACAACAGATGTTCAGAAATTTTTGCAAAGTAATTAAAAATAAATAATTGAAATATCACATTTACTCAGACACTCAGAATTGAGCTTTGGTGCATCTTGTTTCCATTGATTATCCTTGAAGTGTTTCTACAACTTCATTGGTGTCCACCAGTGGTAATTTAAATTGATTGGACATGATTTGGAAAGGCACACACCTGTCTATATAAGGTCCCACAGTTGCCAGTGCATGTCAGCGCAAAAACCAAACCATGAAGATGAAGGAATTGTCCATAGACCTCTGAGACAGGATTGTGTCGAGACACAGATCTGGGGAAGGGTATAAAACAATTTCTGCAGCATTGCAGGTCCCGAAGAACACAGTGGCCTCCATCATTCATAAATGGAACCACCAGGACTCTTCATAGAGCTGGCCGCCCGGCTAAACTGAGCAATCAGGGGAGACGGCCCTTGGTCAGGGAGATGACCAAGAACCCGATGGTCACACTGACAGAGCTCCAGAGTTCCTCTGTGGAGATGGGAGAACCTTCCAGAAGGACAATTATATCTGCAGCACTCCACCAATCAGGCCTTTATGGTAGAGTGGCCAGATGGAAGCCACTCCTCAGTAAAAGGCACATGGCAGCCCGCTTGGAGTTTGCCAAAAGCTATGAGAAACAAGATTCTCTGGTCTGATGAAACCACGATTGAACTCTTTGGCCTGAATGCCAAGTGTCACGTCTGGAGGAAACCAGGCACCGCTCATCACCTGGCCAATACCATACCTACGGTGAAGTATGGTGGTGGCAGCATCATGCTGTGGGGATGTTTTTCAGCGGCAGGAACTGGGAGACTTGTCAGGATCGAGGGAAAGATGAACGGAGCAAAGTACAGAGAGATCCTTGATGAAAACCTGCTCCAGAGCGTTCTGGACCTCGGACTTGGGCGGAGGTTCACCTTCCAACAGGACAACGACCCTAAGCACAAAGCCAAGACAATGCAGGAGTGGCTTCGTGACAAGCATGTGAATGTCCTTGATTGGCCCAGCCAAAGCCCAGACTTGAACCCGATCGAACATCTCTGGAGGGACCTGAAAATAGCTGTGCATCGACGCTCCACATCCAACCTGACAGAGCTTGAGAGCATATGCAGAGAAGAATGGGAGAAATTACCCAAATACAGGTGCGCCAAGCTTGTAGTGTCATACCCAAGAAGACTTAAGGCTGTAATCGCTGCCAAAGATGCCTCAACAAAGTACTGAGTGAAGGGAAGAATACTTATGTAAATGTGATATTTCAGTTATTTATTTTTAATTACTTTGCAAAAATTTCTAAACACCTGTTTTTGCTATTTTGTTATGGGGTATTGTGTGTGGATTGATGATTTAAAAAAATAATTTAATCCATTTTAAAATAAGGCTGTAACGTAACAAAATATATACACACACACATATACACACACAAAAAAAAAATATATATAGATATACACACATGTGTGTATGTGTGCGTGACATTGCCATCATGTCTTCAGCGCGTCGTCAACAGAGCGCAGCGGATCATCGGGACAGAGCTACCAGCCTTGGAGGGCATCTACCACACGCGGTGCCTCAGGAAGGCCCTCAGCATCCATAAGGACTCATCACACCCCTGCCACGGTCTGTTTCAACTACTTCCCTCCGGCAGACGTTACAAGGCCTTCTACGCCCGAACCTCCAGACTCAGGAACAGTTTTATCCCAAGAGCTATAGCGGCTCTGAACCGGCCCTAATGAGTGCCCCCCCACCCACCCACCCACCCCCTTTGGACAGTCTCCCTCAGATGGTCACGTCAATCAATTCAGCTTGCTTATTTATGTATTGTATTTATTTACCTTTCTTGTACATCAGTGGAGCTGCACACTAAATCTCGTTGCACTGACGTGCAATGACAATAAAAGATATTATTATTATTATTATTATGTCTATGTAGTTCAAAGCTTATTTGGAGGTTGGAGTTTAATAGCCTGATAGCTGAGGGGAATAAGCTGTTCCTTGAAGTAGACACAAAATGCTGGAGTAACTCAGTGGAACAGACAGCATCTTTGGAGAGAAGGAATGGGTGACGTTTCGGGTCGAGACCCTTCTTCATCTCTCGACTCGAAGGGTACCCATTCTTTCTCTCCAGAGATGCTGCCTATCCTGCTGAGTTACTCCAGAATTTTGTGTCTACCTTCGATTTAAACCAGCATCTGCAGCTCTTTCCTACACAAGCTGTTCCTTAACCTGGACATTTAAGTTTTCAGGTTCCTGCACCTTCTTCCTGATGGCACGAGTGAAATGAGTGTGCAGCCAGGGTGGTGTGGGTCTCAGATAACGTCTGGGTGCTTCAGTGGAGGCAATCATAGAAATGAAAAGAAACAAAGTGAGAATGAAGAACTGGAAACAAGGAACTGCAAATGCTGATTTACAAAAAATGGCACAAAATGCTGGAGTAACTCAGTGGGCCAAGTAACATCTCTGGAGTACACAGTGACTTTTCGTGTCAGGGCACTTCTTAAAGTGAATGAGGGAATGTGAATCACATCACGTCACACAACTAGCAAGTGGATGGAGATCACACCTAAAGCCCTCAGAGCGAATTGGAGACACAGAGTAGACAGCTGGTCTCTGGAGCCATAAAAACAAACTGCTGGAGGAACTCAGCGTGTCAGGCTGTATCTGCGGGGCAAAGGGATGTGAAGTTTTGGGTCAAGACTCTGTTTCAAAATGAGTGTGTAATGGGGAAACACTCAATATAAGTGGGAAGGAGGAGAGGAAGCAGGAAATGGTGAGCAATAAGGGGGTGTATGGAATAATCTGACAGAGGAGGCGGTTGAGGCAGGTACTATCACAACATTTCAAAAGGATTTGGACAGGTACATGGATAGGAAAGGTTTAGAATGATATGGCCAAATGTAGGCAGGTGTGATTTGTGGAGATGGGGCATCCTGGTTGGTATGTTGGGCCGAAGGGCCTATTTCCATGCTGTATGACTCCATGACTCAGTAAAGGGACACAAAGTGCTAAAGTAACTCAGCGGGTTAGGCAAGATCTCTGGAGAACATGGATAGGTGACGTTTTGGGTCTGGACCCTTCTTCGGACAAACAATAGGTGGATCCAGGTGAGGAGGGTTGATGGAGGATTGAGATTGATGGGGGAGGGGAGGCTGGAGATAGTAAGAGGTTGAGCAGTAATCAATGAACAAAGGGAAAGTGAGTCAAACCTGTTCACACAACAAGCAATTAGAAGGAGATAAGGGCCAAAGCTTCCAGAGTAAAGGTGTTACCCTGCCAGCTGGTGAATGGGCATCACAGAGGAATCAGAGCAAGAACATTTTATGATTATTACAGCTCTGATGATAATAATAATCATAATATCTTTTATTGTCATTGCACGTCAGTGCAACGAGATTTAGTGTGCACCTCCACTGACGTACAAGAAAGGTAAATAAATACAATACATAAATAAGCAAGCTGAATTGATTGACGTGACCATCTGAGGGAGACTGTCCAAAGGGGGTGGGTGGGTGGGTGGGGGGGGGGGGCACTCATTAGGGCCGGTTCAGAGCCGCTATAACTCTTGGGATAAAACTGTTCCTGAGTCTGGAGGTTCGGGCGTAGAAGGCCTTGTAACGTCTGCCGGAGGGAAGTAGTTGAAACAGACCGTGGCAGGGGTGTGATGAGTCCTTATGGATGCTGAGGGCCTTCCTGAGGCACCGCGTGTGGTAGATGCCCTCCAAGGCTGGTAGCTCTGTCCCGATGATCCGCTGTGCTCTGTTGACGACGCGCTTAGGAGCTCTCCTCTCCGCCTCCGTGCAGCTGAGATACCACACTGAGATGCCATACGTTAGTATGCTCTCTGTGGTGCAGCGGTAGAACGTTGTCAGCAGCTGTTGGGGCAGACCAGTCTTTTTTAATGTCCTCAGGAAGAACAGTCGTTGCTGTGCCTTCTTGACCAGCGCGGCGGTGTTTGTGGACCATGTGTGGTCTTCTGAAATGTGAGTGCCCAGAAACTTAAAGCTGGACACTCTCTCCACACTTTCCCCGTAAATGGAGATTGGGGCGTATTCTCCAGAATGGGACCTCCTGAAGTCAATAATCAGCTCCTTGGTCTTGGAGGTGTTTAGTGCCAAGTTGTTATTGGCGCACCAGTCCGCCAGGTTCTGCACCTCCGCTCTGTAGTTTGTTTCATCAAGTTCAAGTTCAAGTGAGTTTATTGTCATGTGTCCCTGTATAGGACAATGAAATTCTTGCTTTGCTTAAGCACACAGAAAATAGTAGGCATTTACTACAAAACAGATAAATGTGTCCACATACCATGATATAAATATATACACACATGAATAAATAAACTGATAGTGCAAATAACAGAAAGTGGTTGGTAATAATCAGAGTTTTGTCCGAGCCAGGTTTAATAGCCTGATGGCTGAGGGGAAGTAACTATTCCTGAACCTGGTTGTTGCAGTCTTCAGGCTCCTGTACCTTCTACCTGAAGGTAGCAGGGAGATGAGTGTGTGGCCAGGATGGTGTGGGTCTTTGATGATACTGCCAGCCTTTTTGAGGCAGCGACTGCGATAAATCCCCTCGATGGAAGGAAGGTCAGAGCCGATGATGGACTGGGCAGTGTTTACTACTTTTTGTAGTCCTTTCCTTTCCAGGGCGCTCAAATTGCCGAACCAAGCCACGATGCAACCGGTCAGCATGCTCTCGACTGTGCACCTGTAGAAGTTAGAGAGAGTCTTCCTTGACAATCCGACTCTCCGTAATCTTCTCAGGAAGTAGAGGCGCTGATGTGCTTTTTTGATGATTGCATTAGTGTTCTCGGACCAGGAAAGATCTTCAGAGATGTGCACGCCCAGGAATTTGAAGCTCTTGACCCTTTCAACCATCGACCCGTTGATATAAATGGGGCTGTGGGTCCCCCTCCTACTCCTTCCAAAGTCCACAATCAGTTCCTTGGTTTTGCTGGTGTTGGGGGCCAGGTTATTGCGCTGGCACCATATGGACAGTTGCTCGATCTCTCTTCTGTACTCTGACTCATCCCCATCAGTGATACGTCCCACAATAGTGGTGTCGTCAGCGAACTTGATGATGGAGTTCGCACTGTGGTTCGCTACGCAATCATGGGTATAGAGTGAGTACAGCAGGGGGCTGAGCACGCAGCCTTGAGGTGCTCCCGTGCTGATTGTTATTGAGGCTGACACATTTCCACCAATACGAACAGACTGTGGTCTGTGGACGAGGAAGTCAAGGATCCAGTTGCAGAGGGATGCGCAGAGACCCAGTTCTGCGAGTTTGGTAACCAGTTTGGAGGGGATGATTGTGTTAAATGCCGAGCTGTAATCAATGAATAGCAGCCTGACATATGAGTTTTTGTTGTCCAAGTGGTCCAGTGCGGAGTGGAGGGCCAGCGAGATCGCATCCACCGTTGATCTGTTGTGGCGGTACGCGAACTGCAGTGGGTCCAGGTTTTTGTCGATGTAGGAGTTGATTTGCTCCATGATCAACCTCTCAAAGCACTTCATCACCACCGGCGTTAGTGCCACTGGTCGATAGTCATTGAGGCATGTCACCTTACTCTTCTTGGGCACCGGTATAATTGATGCCCTTTTAAAGCAGGTGGGGACCTCAGACCTCAGAAGTGAGAGGTTGAAAATGTCCGTAAAAACTCCCGCCAGTTGGTCCGCACAGGTTTTTAGAACACGACCGGGTATACCATCAGGACCAGGTGCTTTTCGGGGGTTCACCCCTCTGAAGGATTTCCTGACATCGGCCTCTGTGACTGAGACTGAAATGCCATCGCAGCGAATGGGGGATCGGGAAGGCACATCAGTATTCTCCCTGTCAAAGCGTGCGTAAAACGCATTGAGCTCGTCAGGGAGTGATGTTACACCGGCAATCGAGCTGCCTCCTGGTTTTGCCTTGTAGGAGGTGATTGCATTCAGACCCTGCCACAGCTGACGAACATCTGTCTCGTCCTCCAGTTTGGAGCAGAAGTCCCTTTTGGCCTTTTTGATGGCCTTACCAAGGTCGTATCTGGTCTTCATGTAGGCCACTGTATCATCGGAGGTGAATGCCCTGTGTCTGGACTTCAGGAGAGTGCGGATCTCAAAGTTCATCCAAGGTTTCTGATTGGGAAACACTCGGAAGGTTTTTGTAGGGATGCAGTCCTCCACACATTTCTTTATGAAGTCTGTAACGACTGTGGCATATTCGTTCAAGTCCGTTGCCGAGTCCTTGAACATTGCCCAGTCTACAGACTCCAAACAGTCCTGGAGTTGTTCTTCTGCCCCCCCCGACCAGCTCTATGCTGTCCTCACTTCTGGGGGTGCGCTCTTTAATTGCTGCTTGTAGGCAGGAAGAAGCAGCACCGCGGCATGGTCGGATTTACCGAAGTGAGGGCGAGGGATAGAACGATAGGCATTCTTGATGGTGGTGTATCAGTGGTCGAGGGTGTTAGGTCCTCTGGTGCAGCAGGAGACATGTTGGTGGAAGTTGGGGAGTGATTTCTTGAGGTTCGCCTTATTGAAGTCCCCAGCAATGGTGGTAAATGCCTCGGGGTAAGACGTCTGGTGTTTGTTGACCACGGCCTGCAGCTCCTCCAGTGCCAGACGGACGTCTGCCTGGGGTGGGATGTAGACCGCGGTCAGGATAACGGCGGTGAATTCTCTCGGGAGGTAGAAGGGACAGCACTTCACCGCCAGATGTTCGAGGTGTGGAGAGCAGGAGTTGGACAGGACTGCCACGTCGGAACACCACGCAGAGTTGACCATGAGGCAGACGCCCCCTCCTCTCCCTTTCCCAGATGCCAGGGTACGGTCCATGCGGTTGATGGAGAACCCTTCAGGCTGGACCGCTGAGTCTGGGGAGCTGGGGGTGAGCCATGTCTCTGTGAAACAGAACACAGAGCATTCCCTCAGCTCCCTTTGATAAAGCAGTCTTGCCCTTAAGTCCTCCACTTTGTTTTCAAGGGACTGTACATTAGCCAGTAGGATAGTAGGGAGAGGGGGCCGAAGTCCCCTGCGCTTCATTCTGACCTGAAGTCCTGCCCGACGGCCACGTTTCCGGACACAATGGAGGCTTCCCCTTTGTCTCCAGGTGCTGTACTTGCTGTACCTGCTGTTTCTGTGGACCTGCGCTGGAACGGGGATTCCCTCACAGACGGCAGCTCCAGCTCCGTAACGAACGGGGATTCCCTCAAAGTCGGCAGCTTCAGCTCCGTTGTTCCTGGGAGATCCAGCCCGTCGGCTGTTGGGCTGATCACCGTTGGTGATCAGCCCAATCACTGTTGTGTCGTCTGCAAACTTCACGATGGTGTTGGTGTCGAATGCAGGGACACAGTCGTGAGTGAAGAGGGAGTAGAGCATGGGGCTTTGATTGCTAGATGGCGGTGTATAGTTCAGTTTAGAGATACAGCGCGGAAACGGGCCTTTCAGACCACCAACTCCACGCTGACTAGCAATCCCCGTACATTAGCACTATCCTACACACTAGGGGCAATTTACAATCCTTTCTGAAGCCAATTAACCTACAAAACTGTGCGTCTTTGGAGTGTGGGAGGAAACCAAAGCACCGGAGAAACCCCACGTGGTCACGGGGAGAACGTACAAACTCTGTACAGACAGCACCCGTGGTCACGATCAAACCCAGGCCTCTGGCATTGTCCTCTACCCCTGCACCACCAAGATGAGAAAATACTTCTTCACCCAGAGGGCAGAGAGTCTTGGAGATCATTCTTGAACGGGGCAGTGGAGGCTAAGTTATATTCAAGTTACATTTGATTTTTGGAAATTAAGAAATTCAAGGAATATGGGGTTTGTGTAGGAGGTGAAAGATTGGTCTTGGATGGCCAACTCCTGCTGCTATCTATATCTTGTGCAAGCCAGGCAAAGTGATAATTCCACCAATAAGTTTAAGTTATTATACTTGTCATGTTTAATCAGTATGAGTCACCTCTCGACAGTAGTCTGGTCTGTTCTACTATTTGGCTGCAGTAGATGTATCATCAAGCATTCAGTAGAGGATTGTAGGAGACCTGCTGTTTTGCAAAGCAGAATAACCCAAGGATTATCCCCCCCCCCCCCTCCCCCTAATGACCTGAATGCCTCACAGTTTAATTTAGTTTAGTTTAGGGATACAGCACGGAAACAGGCCCTTCGGCCCACCGAGTCCGCACCAACAAGCGATCCCCTTACACCAACGCTATCCTAAACCCACTCTGGCCTTTACAGTGACAAGGCCACCAGCATAATCAAAGACAAGTCGCATCCCGGTCGGTCTCCCATCAGGCAAAAGGTATCGAAGTGTGAAAAACCACACCTCCAGACTCAGGGACAGTTTTGTCCCAGCTGTTATCAGGCAACTGAACTATGCTACCAACAACTAGAGAGAGGTCCGGAGCTACTATCTACCTCATTGGAGACCCTTGGACTATCTTTCACTAAACGCTATTCACGTTATTCCCTTTTATCCCGTATCTGTACTCTCTGGATAGCCTGACTGTAATCATGTATTATCTATCCACCTGCTGGTCAGCACACAATAAAAGCTTTTCACTGTACACGTAACTAAACTAAACTCAAAATCAAAAGTTAAAAATGCATGCTAATTCCACGACTAATTTCCATTGTATCTATTTGGAGTAGCACCGGAGGGATGAAAGGAAACCCGTAATTAAGTCAGAGTTGTCTGTGTTGCCACTGGAGTCTAACCACAGCAGGCCATCATTGGGTAACATGTCCTATTCAAAGTACACGCATAAATATTACACCGGATCTTTCATTGTAACCGTGTGGGAGTTGAAAGAACATTTCCAATTGAAGGAAGCATTGATTTGGAACTAAGCTGTACTGCAGACACTATCTTTGCTTTTATTTAGGCTGGAGAGTGGGTCTGCTTTTTGTATCGGGAACAAAAGTACAGATGGCTGTTATTCTATTCATCTCTTTCCGCCTCTTTAAATTCACTGAATGCCATTACAATAAATTACGGCATCTGCTGGATATAAGCTCCTGGATATTATTCACGGTTGGCAAAATGGCCTGGCCTCTCCCCAGGGTCTCATGTCATTCACCAATTCAAATATTTCCTCAAGACTTTCTCAAAAGAATCAGGTGTTTACCTCAAATAATGACTCCTGCACATTTCAGCTGCAGAAATGTCATGGTTAGAGGTGTTTACAAGGATATGGGTCAGTGCAGGTAAATGGAACAAGACCTAGATGGGCACCTTAGTCGACAGAAGATTTTCATCTGAATCTTTTCCAGCCAATCAATTAAAATCAATAACCTTTTGTTGCGATTGTAGAACATAGAACACGAATAGGCCCACAGAGTCCATGGTGCCAAGCTAAACTAATCTCCTCTACCTGCACATGATCTATATCCTATAAGACCATAAGATATATGAGCAGAATTAGGCCATTCAGCCCATCGAGTCTATGCCGCCATTCAACCACGGCTGATCTAATTTCCCCTCTCAACCCCTTCTCTTGCCTTTCCCCCGTAAACTTTGATCCCTCCATTGCCCGCATAACTACGCGCATATCCAAAAGCTTCTTATTATTTCTGCCTCCACCACCAACCTGGCAGTGTGTTCCAGGAACACACCACTCTTTGAGTAAAGAAACGTGGCCCTGCACATCTCCGTTAAACATTGCCCTTCTCACCTTACAGCTACGCTCTCTGGACTTCAACATTTCCACCCTGGGAGAAAAGTTCTGACTGTCTACCCTATCTATAACTAAATACTAGAATGGATTTTGACATTTAGTTTAGGAAATTAGATCCCAGTCGTTTGACCTCACATTGCAGTATATTTCAAGCTTGGACTTTGTTCCTTGGAGCGTAGGAGACCTAGTGATCATTTTATAGAGGTGCATAAAATCATGAGGATGAATGAACAGAGTCCTTCTCCCAAGGTTGGGGAATAAAGAACTAGAGGACATAGGTTTAAGGTGAGAGGGCAAAGATTTAATAGGAACCTGAGGGGCAATTTTACATACAACAACGTTTAACAACATGACTAGTACATATAACAACATGACTGATTCATTTCAATGCATATATTGATCATACCACCAATTTCCCAATGCCCCAATCCCCCCCCCCCCCCCCCAACTACTTCAACATGGATAAAGGCCACTTCAATGGTAGTCATGGTACATACCGAGACACATGCTGAATTCTACTGGTGTTAAATAACCATTCTTGTCTTGGTCCAAGCTATCAAAGACGTCTTCCAATTGCTCTGGAGTCAGGGATAAATCAGACTCACTCCGCAACCTCTGTAACACAGCATGAAACAATGGCAATGAAGTCCCTCAGTTCTAATGAGGTTTTCCAACAATCCATAAATAAACAAGTGAAAAATCAACTGCACCAAAATGAGTTTAATTGCCAGAAGAACTATCCAGCAAGAGAATATTTTATAACTTACACATTTCCTTGATGTCAAACTTTTTTTCCACATAGAAAAGGATGCAACTGGTATAAATTCCTGACTGGCATTTAGAATCAAGGTCATAGAGCTGTACAGCGTGGCAACAGGGCCTTCAACGTAACTTGCCCATGCCGACCAAGATGCCCCACCTACACTAGTCACACCGCCCCGCAATTTTTTCCATATCATTCCAAACCTTTCCTATCCATGTTCCTGTCCATATGTCTTTTAAAATATTGTTATAGTATAGTTCAGACATGTTGCCCCAACTACCTCAACTACCACCTCTGGCAGCTCATTCCATATACACACCACTCTTTGTGTGAAAATGGTGCCTTCGAGTTCCTATTAAATTATTCCCCTCTCACTTTAAACCTATGTCCCCTGGTTCTTGATTTGTACATTAAACGGCCACACTGTGTGGAATCATGTTAATAATATACTATACAAACATAAATTTTCCAGTCTCAGTTTTTTTTCATTTATCTTAAGTCTAATTCTTGACCTCTCCTGCTAGTAGTTTAGTTTAGTTTAGACAGGCCCGAACGAAGCTTTTCAAAAAGAGGGGTGGCATGACAGGATTACAAATTTTTAATGTGAAATAATGTGCGCGCATCACGAGCGCAAAGGGCTCTGGTAGCTCCGGGGTTTTAGATGCTCTCTGGTGCATTCTGAGCCTTATTTTGGAGCATTTTTGCTCCAAATTTATGACCAATATTTCAAAAATAATTTTAGTTGAGTCAAGAGTAATGAGTGGGTGGTTTGGGATCATTGTTGTATACATTTTTTTAAATCAAGAATTTAAGTTGTCCATGTTTTAATAATCAAGTTGTACTGTTGTAAAATGTTATGTAAAATGTTACAAAGGAGCATGTAAAGGAAAGTAAAGTAAACCTTTTTTTTAGAAAATATTTTGTGTGTTGATTTGATTGCCTGTTACAGTTCGACTGTGTTAGTGTGTGCAGTGCACCTTCAATGGTCCTCCTGACCTAACTTCTTCTTCTTGCGTATGGCGTGCACAGCCTAAAGTTGTAGGACAACTTGTTCTATTTGATCTTATTTGATTGTTCACACCGGGTTGATTGCATTCATCAAAATAGGGCGGAACACGTGAAGGTTGCAATCTCCCACTCCCTTGACCTAACAACTTCACATCACATCAATTTCAACATGGAACAGTGATGCGAATACAACATTTAGTTCGACCAATTTCCATCATGAAAATTGAAGTCAAACTAAATGGTGCATTTACATTACTATGATCGTCAAACTAACCTATTTTACTCTCATACTATTATAACAAATACTAATTCCATGATGACTCGTCAACAAGATCACAAATCACATTTTGAATTCTCAAACACAATGTGATTGTGAATAATTGCAGCTGCCAAGTTTCACAGCATTTCCGTATTTTGATGGCTGAAAATCAGTATTTTGTTGGGGAAATCGGTATTTCTCACATAAATGCAATAGAACGTACTACACAGAAACTGGATTTTTGAAAAATCACTATTTTGTATGCAACCTCATGTATTCTCAAATATCAGTATGGAATACTGAAAATCAGACTACTGCATTGTAAAACCAATTTTGAAATGTGAATTTATAATTCTTGATATTGATATTAACCGTAAAATTTTTACATATTTTTTAGTAAAGACTTTTCCCCCTGGAGTCCAAAATCACCTTATCTGAAAATGTCATGCTTTATTTCTCGAGTTTTTAATGAAAATCTTCAAAAATCTGACCAACTTTGAAGTTTGCGCTGTCTTGCTCACCCCCCCCCCCCCTCCCCAACCCTCCCTCCTCCTTTGGTTGGTTGATGCCCGCTCCCCCCCCCCCCCGCCCTCCTCTCCCCCTCCTCTTCCACCCCCTCTCCACCCCAGTTCAAGCGTCTCCCGGGGAGAGCGAGGGGGGGAGCCGGGGCTGTGTGCATGAGCACAGTGACTGGAGGGGCGGGAACGCTGCCCCGGGACCGTGAGGGAACGACCCACTACCCCTCTCCCTCTCCCCCTTCTCCATTCCCCCTCACACCCTTCCACACCTTTCTTCCGCCTCCACCCTTCTACTCTCTCTCCACCCCGCTCTCCCCCTCCACCCGGGGTAGATCTACCTGAGCCAAGAGTAGATTACTCTGGCGCAGGGCCCCCTTAGGCGTGGGGCCCAATTGGGAGCAATTTGTCCAATCGGCTTAAGGCCGGTCCTGCCCCCCCTCCGACATGGACACGGAACGATCGCCGCCCCCCTTTTTTTAGTTAAACATCTATTTCCTTTGGGTGTTTTTTTTAATTTCCCCCTTCCCATTTCCGTACTTTTTCGATAGCTACCATGACACATTTGTTGTCATCCTTCGCCCTGGGGGGGGTGTGTGTGTGTGTGTGTGTGTGTGTGTGTGTGTGTGTGTGTGTGTGTGTGTGTGTGTGTGTGTGTGTGTGTGTGTGTGTGTGTGTGTGTGTGTGTGTGTGTGTGTGTGTGTGTGTGTGTGTGTGTGTGTGTGTGTCGGAGTCTGAGGGGAGAAGCGCCGGCACCAAGAGCGAGCGAACGCGTGGACAAACGGACGAAAGCAACGATCAAGACCCTTCTTCGGACTGACAGTCAAGAGAAAGGGAAATGGGAGGTATCGGCATATCTTCCATTCATTTGTCCTTAGTACCGTCTATATCTCTTGTTCCTCTTTCCCCTGACTCGGTCCGAAAAAGGGTCTCGGCCCGAAATGTCATCTATTCCGCTCTATGATCGTTGCTTTCGTCCGTCTGTCCGCTCGTTCGTTCGCCCTTGGATTAAATAGCGCAGGATAAAGCTGCAAATTCACGCACTGGATGGAAACTGGAAACTGAAAACTAGGGGAACGCAGTCCCCCTGCGTAACCCCCCCCATTTCCATCACTGCTCAGTACACATGAAAATAACCTAAACTAAACTAAACTACGTCACTCTGTGCACTGAACATGTTCGAACTGTGCAATAACTTGCATGAAGAAATATCAATAAAACAATAAAGTGGGTATTTAGAGCAGCATGTTAAAAAATGTAACTCACATTTAAAATTACTTTCAATTAAGAGTATGAACGAAGATAGCTAAATATAGGCAGATAATTAAATGGGAAAGAAATAAGATCAAAGCATTGTTCAATATCATTTTTCGAGGGACTGGGCGAGATAATTTACATGTAAATGCTAAGCCAACTCAAAATACACACGTCTCATCAAAGCTGTACTTTCTCTTCAGTGACCTCTCTATTCACTAAATTCAGAACAGGACAATCTTTTCTCAGCTAGATAATTGGTGGAGTACATTATACAGTGCAGCTAATCTTTATGAATGTAAAACACATTATTTCTTGAATTAGTCTCATAAAAGGTATTTCAAACGGCTAAATAATAAGTAGACAATTAAATCACATGAAACAAATGGGCCTTTAGTCCTTTGCTAATGCATAAACATCCATAACAAAGTACTTCAAATGCAACTTATTTAAACCTGCAATATTTTTTAAATCCATCGTCAACTACACAAAACAACAAAATAATCCAACTAAACACAGTGTCACACTTAACCCTAATGCTACAATGTCGAGGCAGTGGGAAGATCTATCCACCTGAAAATCAGAATGCACTCACCTTCAATGGATAATGCATCCGCACAGATATAGGACCGAGGCAAAAAAAAAGGCATCAGGTGCTGGAGTAACTCAGCAAGTCAGGCAGCTTCTCTGAAGAACATGGATAGGTTACGTTTTGAGTTTGGACTCTTCTTCAAACTCCACAGAGGATGGTCCAGTGAGAGAGGGTCTCAAAGAACTCACATCGGAGAGTGGAGGAAAACCTCTTGAAAGTAAGCATACCTTGAGGAGATTTTGCAGTAATATGGAGAAACAAGGAACTGCAGAGGCTGGTTACACAAAGTGCTGGAGTAACACAGTGGGTCAGGCAGCATCTGTGGAGAATATGGATAGGTGACGTTTGGGGTCGGAACCCTTCTTCAGAGGCATCCCTGCCACTTTGCTGGTGGATGGAACTATAGTTTTGAAGCTTATGACATTGGCTTCAGTATCCATAGATGAGCCAACTTGGGAAGGACATTAACTTACTGAAAAAAAGCATGTTATATGAGGGTGGAAAGATCTCGATTGATGGAAAGACACAGCATGGAAACCACCGAGTCTTTCCCAAACATGGAACACGCAGTAACATGGGTTTTAAGCTATCCCACTTTCTTATCCACTCCCTGCACACTTGGGGCAATTTACACACACCAATTAATCTACAAACCTGCAGGTCAGTGAGATATGGGAGGCCAAATAACCTACAAACCTGTACTTCTTTGAGATCCAGAGCACCCAGAGGAAACCCAAGGGTAGAATGTGCAAACTCCACACAGACAGCAACCCAATGTCAGGATGGAACCCAGGTCACTGGCACTGTGTGATAGCAGCTCTACCAGCTGCACCATTGTGCCATCTTCAGTCCCACACATAACGAATAATCACCTAATGCTTAACAACACCCTGCAATGGGCAATGCCTTCATGACAGGGTTGGAAATAGAGAAATAAAGGTAATGTCGCATGTTATACATCTGTCTCTTGAGGACAATTGTCTCCAACCCTGGAATCTCGATAACCAATCTTTAACCCATCACAGACACTTTATTCATTCCACGCTCCATTTACACCCAAGATATGTCATAGTCAGAGTCATACAGCATGGAAATAGGTATTTCGTCCCAACTTGCCCATGCCGACCAAGATGCCTCATCTAAGGTAGTAGTCACATTTGCTTGTGCTTAGCCCATATCCCTCTAAACCTCTCCAATCCATGTACCTGTCCAGGTGTCTTTTAAATGCTATTATGGAACCTGCCTCAACTACCTCCTTTGGTAGCTCATTCCAAGTACCCACTACTCTCTCTCCTAATCTGCTAATCAGTCCCATGTAATCTGTCTTTCAACCATTCCCATTTATATGCACATTTTGACTCCTTTGCCCCATCCTTTCTTCTCCTCTTTCTCTTCCATTGGTTCTAGTTTAGTGATACAGCATGGAAACAGGCCCTTCCACCCATCAAGTCCACCCCGACACAAATCACCCATTTACACTAGTTCTGTTATCCCACTTTCTCATCCACTCCGCACACATTAAGGCCAATTAACCTACAAACCCGCATGTCTTTGGGATGTGGGAGGAAACTGAAACACTGGGAGGAAAGTCATGTGGTCACAGGGAGAACATGCAAACACCATGTAGGCATCAGCCAAGGTCAGGATCGAACCAGGGTCTCTCGTGCTGTGAGGCAGCAGCTCTACCCGCTGCACTACTGTGCTGCTGCTCGAGTCATATCTTTGTTCGTGGGTACTACTAATCCCCTACTGTCGCAAGCCAAACTCATCATTAGTCAAGTGCTTTCCCCCTCTCCTGCTGCACTGCTGGCTTCAATCCAACCTGACCATATCTAACACAACAACCCATTTTCCCACTCCTATCAATAGATGGTCATCAGAAGTTCAAATGCTAGCTGATTTCGCCTGTCTTGTTCCCCCACTCTGAATGCAAAGCCATCGGTAGCTGCAAACAGGAGTAAAAAAAACTAAATTTGTATCAGAGTTGTAATGCTGTCAAGAAGCACTGGGCATTTAAAAAACAATTACAATTTACCCCATCATATTATCATAATTCTACCAGTATTTTATTGCAAAAACATCTTTAACAGTTTTAGCTTCTCTCAACACATCATTTTTTATTTTCGATACAAGATCTGTTTACGATGGAGTTTAATATTCTAGGTAATGCAATGCATTTCATATTTCCAGGCAGTTAAGATAATCTTGTTTGTAGTGCAGGATAAGAAAGCAGTAAAATATAACCTTCATTAATTGTAAGGAAGCGGGAGGATTTTAACCTTCTGAAGTGCTTTCATTCTTCGCTCAAAGGACATTACGATCTAATTGGGTGTCTTATCAACAGCTGTTGAAAATTAGGACTATATTGTAAAATAACGACAGTGCATATATATGGTGCATTGGTAAGGGGCAAGTTGCTTCTCCACCAGTCAATTCAGACCCCATACACAACCAATGAGATCAATGTTTTTGTGGCATTGAATAGGGCCTGCAGAGATTTTTTGGTTTAGGTTTATTATTATACATCAATATAATCAAGTCAGACTCAAGTACAATAGAGAGAACAATGGGGAAGATAGCCCGAGTGTAGACTATAATTCTTAGCATTGTAGTGCACCATTCCATACTCAAAGTCCAATGTCCACAATGGGGTCTATCAGTCCTCTAGCTTACGAAAGGACCTGTTCAGAAGCCTGATACCAGAGAGGAAGGAGCTGTTTCTGAGTCTGGTGGTGCGCACTTTCATGCTTTTGTAACGTCTGCTGGATGGGAGCAAGCACAAGGAGGAATAACTGGGATGGAATGAGTTTTTAATTATGTCAGCTGCATTTCCTTGGCAGTGTGAAGTGTAGATGAAGTCAATGGCAGGAATTGTGGTCCATGTGACTTCCCTTCTCTTCAGGAAGAAGTACCCCTTCTCCTACGCACTTTGTCGGAAAGATAGCAGCCCCAACTATTCAACACTCCCTCAGTGCTGCCCTAAGTGGCTGCCAGGGGTCATTACATCCAGACCCTGATGCTGAACATCACTAAGAGAGGATCAGATAAGCAATGGGCAACATAAAATACTTCCCTGGGTAATCAATGTGGGCAACTGCTGTAATTCTGACCACAGCACAAGTTTAGAGGTAACTCAACCACTTCGAAGCACATTTTAAATTTTAATCAGACCTTACAATTCATTACATCCCCCTGTACACTGGTAACTTTCTTGGTTAGAAAACAAGTCAGCAAAGCTTTTTTTTTGCTGAAGGAAAGTATGCTCTCTGCATGATATATTATAACCAGGAGGTGTTGGTTTAGTTATGAGAGGCATAAATAGTGTGGACAGTTGGAACCTTTTTCCCAGGATGTAAATGTCAAAGACTTAGAGTCATACAGCAGCAAAACAGGACTTTCGGCCCAATTAGCCCATGCCGACTAAGTTGCCCCAGGTACAATAGTCCCACCCGCCCACATTTAGCCCATATCCCTTTAAACATTTCCTATCCATGGCCTGCCAGATGTCTTTTAAATGTTGTTATAGTACCTGCCTCAACTGCCCCTTCTGGCAGTTCGTGCCTTATACCTACTACCCTCTATGAGAAAAAGCTTCCCCTCATGTTCCTATCATTTCCCTTTCACCTTAAACCTGTGTCCTCTGGCTCTTGATTCCCCTACTCTGGGCAAGAGACTGTGTGTATCTACCCGATCTATTACCCTCATGATCTTATGCCCCAATATAAGATTGTGTCACACTTGTGGATGAGGCTTTAAGGTGAGAGGGGAAAAGTTTAAAGGAGATTTAGTTTAGTTTAGAGATACAGCATGAAGACAGGCCCTTCGGCCCACCAAATTCACGCCATCACCCATACACTAGTTCTATCCTACAAATAAGGGACAATTTACAGAGACCAATGAATCTATAAACCTGCGCGTCTTTGGAATGTGGGAGGAAACTGGAGAAACCCCACATGGTCACAGGAAGAACGTGCAAACTCCATGCAGTAAGCACCCATAGTGTTGTGCCATTGTGCCGTTCCAGATTAGATGGATGGGTGTAGAAAATCAAAAACTCAACCCTTTCCACATGAGCAAGATCACCGGAGATGTGCGGGGCAAATTTGTTTACACAGATGGTGGTGGATGCCTGGAACGCTGGAGAGGTGGTAGAGGCAGATAAGAGAACAGCGTTTAAGAGGCCTGTACATTGGCACATGGATATGCAGGGAATGAGCGGGTATGGATGATGTGCAGGTAGATGAGAGTAGTTTATCTTGGCACTATGTTCTCTCACCAACTCTCAGTGGCACCTGTGTAGTTATTGTGCCCCTGTTTCGTTCTTCTCCAGTATCTGCCAAGGCTGCTAATCCACCCAGCCCCATAAATATCATCCAGGCATAAATCTGAACTGAGGAATAGTAAAGGATAGAATTGAGGAATTGTAAAGGTAAGCAGACACTAATGGGAGTTATCTACAGGCCCCCAAACAGTAGCCTGGATATAGGGTGCAAGTTGCAGCAGGTGTTAAAATTGGCATGTAACAAAGGTAATGCCACTGTGGTGATGGAAAATTTCGATATGCAGGGAGACTGGGAAAATCAGATTGGTTCTGGACCCCAAGAAAGGGAGTTTGTAGAGTGCCTCAGAGATGGATTCTTAGAGCAGCTTGTACTGGAGCTTGCCAGAGAGAAGGCAATTCTGTATTTAGTGTTGTCCAATGAACCAGATTTAATAAGAGAACTCAAGGTAAAGGAACCGCTAGGATGTAGTGACCATAATATGATAAGTTTTAATCTGCTATTTGAGAGGGATTTGAGTTAAATCAGAAGTGGCAGTGTTGCTGTTGAACAAAGGGGACTATGAAGGCATGAGAGAGGAGCTGGCCAAGGTCGACTGGAAAAGGATCCTAGCAGGAATGACGGTGAAACAGCAGTGGCAGGAATTTCTGGGCATAACCCAGAAGATGCAGGATCATTTCATTCCAAAGAGGAAGTAAGATTCTAAGGGGAGTAAGAGGCAACCATGGCTGACAAGGGAAGTTAGGGATGAAATAAAACTAAAAGAAAAGGTGTATAACATAGGAAAGAGTAGCGGGAAGCCAGAGGATTGTGAAACTTTCAAAGGACAACAGAAGGTAACAGAAAGGGCAATACAGGGTGAAAAGATGAAATACTAGGGTAAGGTGGCCAAGAATATAAAGAAGGATAGTAAAAGCTTCTTTAGGTATGTTAAGAGAAAAAGATTAGTAAAGACAAATGTGGGTCCCTTGAAGGCAGAAACAGGTGAAATTATTATTATGGGGAACAAGGAAATGGCAGAAGAGTTGAACAGGTACTTTGGTTCTGTCTTCACTAAGGAAGACACAAACAATCTCCCAGATGTGCTAGTGGCCAGAGGACCTAGGGTGACGGAGGAACTGAAAGAAATTTGCATCAGGCGAGAAATAGTATTGGGTAGACTGATGGGACTGAAGGCTGATAAATCCCCAGGACCTGATGGTCTGCATCCCATGGTACTCAAGGAGATGGCTCTAGAAATTGTGAACACATTGGTGATCATTTTCCAATGTTCTATAGATTCAGGATCAGTTCCTATGGATTGGAGGGTAGCTAATGTTATCCAACTTTTCAAGAAATGAGCGAGAGAGAAAACAGTAAATTATAGACCAGTTAGCCTTACATAGGTGGTGGGGAAGATGCTGGAGTCAATTATTAAATAATTAATAATGGATAGCAGAAAAAGGATTGGTCCAAGTCAGCATGGATTTATGAAGGGGAAATCCTGCTTGACTAATCCTCTGTAATTTTTTGAGGATGTGACAAGTAAAATGAATGAAGGAGAGCCAGAGGATGTAGTGTACCTGGACTTTCAAAAAGCCTTTGATAAGGTCCCACAGGAGATTAGTGGGCAAAATTAGAGCACATGGTATTGGAGGTAGGGTATTGACATGGATAGAAAATTGGTTGGCAGACAGGAAACAAAGAGTAGGAATAAATGGGTCCCTGTCAGAATGGCAGGCAGTGGCGAGTGGAGTGCCGCAAGGCTCGGTGCTGGGGTCGCAACTATTTACAATATATATTAATGATTTAGGCGATAGGATTAAAATTAACACTAGCAAATTTGCAGATGACACAAAGCTGGGTGGCAGTGTGAACTGCGAAGTGGATGCTAGGAGGTTGCAGGGTGACTTGGACAGGTTGAGTGAGTGGGCAGATGCATGGCAGACACAGTATAATGTAGATAAATGTGAGGTTATCCACTTTGGTGGCAAGAACAAGGAGGCGGATTATTATCTCAAATTACGTGTCAGATTAGGAAAAAGGGAAGTGCAACGAGGTGGGTGTCATTGTACACCAGTCACTGAAAGTAAACATGCAGGTAGAGCAGGCAGTGAAGAAAGCTAATGGCATGTTGGCCTTCATAACGAGAGGATTTGAGTATAGGAGTAAAGAGGTCCTTCTGCAGTTGCAAAGGGCCCTGGTGAGACCACATCTGGAGTATTGTGTGCAGTTTTGGTCTCCTAATTTGAGGAAGAACATCCTTGCTATTGAGGCAGTGCAGCGTAGGTTCACAAGGTTAATCCCCAGGATGGCGGGACTGTCATATGAGGAAAGATTGGAAAGATTGGGCTTATATTCACTGGAATTTAGATGGATGAGGGGGATCTTATAAAAACATATACAATTATAAAAGGACTGGACAAACTAGATGCAGGAAAAATATTCCCAATGTTGGGGGAATCCAAAACCAGGGGCCACAGTCTAAGGCTAAAGGGGAGGCCATTTAAAACTGATGAGAAAAAACTTTTTCGCACAGACAGTTGTGAATTTCTCTACCACAGAAGGCAGTAGAGGCCAATTCACTGGATGAATTTAAAAGAGAGTTAGATGGAGCTCTAGGGGCGAGTGGAATCAAGGGATATGGGGAAAAGGCAGGCACGGGTTACTGATTGTGGATGATCAGCCATGATCACAATGAATGGCGGTGCTAGTTCGAAGGGCCAAATGGCCTCCTCCTGCACCTATTTTCTATGTTTCTATGTTTCTAACAGGGTATAAAAAGGCTTAAATGTCTATAACAAAATGAGGAAAAACTCACAGGTTAAGATATCTTTCTGCAATAATCCAACTGCAGTTCGTGTTTAGAAGCCTGCAGGATTGATAGGTTATCTAGCAATTAAAAGGCACTAAGGTGAATTATTCTCATGTTATAATCATATAAAATAATTGGCTTCCTAAGACCACGTACAGTCAGTCGTGTCCCTGTCACCCAGCTGGCAATATGGAGAAAGGAACTGATCTAGAGGCCATTCAACCCATTTCAGAACATATCTTGCTACTAGAGCCAGAGAGACATCACGGCGTCACAGACAATGCAGGCTGAAGGTCTGTACCTATGCTGCACTGTTCTACAGTCTATGTACAACCATGCATCCTTGGAAGATACCTCTGCAAGTGTATCCCCACTGTCTGTGCCCTACTCTCAGTGTCAGCATTGACTCAGTGCTCAAGCTACTACAGTGAGTGATCCAACCAACATCAGGCAGACACTGAGGACACAATACACAGAACATTTTCAATGTCATATTCTTTTTACAGTTCCCCAACCTTTCCATTCAAAGATTTCAGGATGTGGAGTTCACCATTAGACCCTACTTCCTGAAAATCTTTCGGCGGGGGAAACATTTCATAGGAACCTGGAGCATGAGGGGGTAACTTTTTCATACAAAGGGAGGTGGGTGTATGGAATGAGCTGCCAGTTGAAGCAGAAACTATCCTAACATTTAATAAACATTTAGGCAAATACATGGATAGGACAGGTTTAGAAGGACATGGCCCAAATGCAGGCAGATGGGACTAATGTAGATGGGACCAGTTGGTCGGCGTGGGCAAGTTGGACTGAAGGGCCTGTTTCCACATTGTATGACACTATGACTCTAAATCTTTGAAGGGTTGAAGGGTTGGGTAACATGAATATCTTGACTCTGTGAACACCTGAATCAAGATGACCAACTTTTAGCCCGAAACATTCACACTCACTTCACCACCATAATCAACAGTATTTAAATGCTTCTGATCTTAAGATCGGTTTCTTCAAAGGAAAGCACGTCCAAATGAAAGAACGCTACTTTTACACTACCTGCATATCCCTCTTGGTGATGAAGCCTTTCTCTTCTTTATCGCAAAGCTGGAAGATTTCACGAGCCTTTTCCAGAGTCTCTTGGAGGCTGTTCTGTTCATAGGGATCTGCTCTGAGGTCCCGGGCAGCATTGAGATCCATTCCTCCATCAAACCGCCCGACGTTTGATGCCTCTTTCTTCCTGGACATCGTCCACTTTCTGCTCCCGATGTGTGTGCCTCTGTGAAGGGCATAAAACAAAACAATCAGTACTCGTGTTTGCATCATTCAGTGAGGCTTCTCTCGTGTCGAGCATCACTAAGCAACAGCCCACTCAGTAGTGGTCTGAAGGCTCTCCGAATATTCAGTTAATTACTCCTTTTGTTCCAGCGGTACAGTAAAGAGGTACCGAGCAAGAAAGATCAGAAGTTTTATTTCCAAAACACTGTGGAATTAGGGTTGGTGACAAATTACATTATAACCCAGCATATGAACATTGAATTCTCTTATTTTAACCAACTTTTACTTCCATTCCCCTCCCCTCCCCCTTTGCCCCATTCCTCCATCCTAGTCCTTTTACTAGTGCCACTGTTCTCCTGATTGTTTCCTCTTGAGATCACACCTTCCCTAGCCAGCAATGGGCTGATTAGACGCCACACTGCCCAAGGTCATTTGTGAGCCGGGCCTTGATTGGTCCTGGTCTTTTCTTCCCTCCAGCTTTTCACCCACCCCCAATGTTCAGTCTGAAGAATGGTCCCTATCATTTTCAAGTTCAAGTGAGTTTATTGTCATGTGTCCCTAATAAGACAATGACATTCTTGCTTTGCTTCAGCACATAGAACATACTAGGCATTTACTACAAAACAGATCAGTGTGTCCATATACCATTGTATAAATATATGCACACATGAATAAATAGACTGATAAAGTGCAAATAACAGATAATGGGTTATTAATGATCAGAGTTTTGTCCGAGCCAGGTTTAATAGCCTGATGGCTGTGGGGAAGTAGCTATTCCTGAACCTGGTTGTGGCAGTCTTCAGGCTCCTGTACCTTCTACCTGAAGGTAGCAGGGAGATGAGTGTGTGGCCAGGATGTTGTGGGTCTTTGATGATACTGCCAGCCTTTTTAAGGCAGCGACTGCGATAAATCCCCTCGATGGAAGGAAGGTCAGAGCCGATGATGGACTGGGCGGTGTTTACTACTTTTTGTAGTCTTTTCCTTTCCAGGGCGCTCAAGTTGCTGCAACTCTGGAGAAATCAAGTTTCTCCAGAGTTGCTGCCTCACCCGCTGAGTTACTCCAGCAATTTGTGTCTATTTTTGGTATAAACCAGCATCCGCAGTTCCTTGTTTCCACATTCTATACAAGGGAAGCTTTTCTGTGTAAGAAGCTGTCAAAGAAGGAATAAGGAACCAGGAAAACACCTTGATGAGTTCCACCTAAATCTTAGTCCAAATCAGTCTGAAGAAGGGGCTTGACCCGAAAGGTACCTATCCGTGTTCTCCAGAGATACTGCCTGACGTGCTGTTACTCCACCACTTTGTGTTCTCCTGAATCTTAACTCTATTATCCTTCCTTGCTCAATTCTCCTTGCCTAACACAAAAAGAACACTGCTAATTTAAGTTCTCACGTTCCCAATTTACCAAGCATCTGTTAGCGTTTTGCAGTGCACTATTTCAGATTCCTACTGCTACCCGTATCATGAAAAAATATTTCTATTATCATCTTTGAATAACAAAGCTCTAAACCAGTAGTATCTTAAAGAAAAAATAAATAAATCTCTCACTGACATGAATATGAGATTAGGTCATACGGTCATAATGTCACATGTGATAGGAGCAGAATTAGGCCATTTGGCCCACCAAGTCTACTCCGCCATTCAATCATGGCTGATCTATCTCTCCTCCTAACCCAATTCTCCTGCCTTCTCCCCATAACCCCTGACACCCGTACTAATCAAGAATCTATATATCTTCTATTTATCTATTTTCTATCTCTACATAACTAAAACTCTGATCTTGTGCTCATCCGGTTTGCGCGGTTTTTCAATTTGTACAAAACTGATACGCGATAGCGCTACGATTTTCACCATTCTCCTGTGCTCCCAGTGCAACAAGTTTCATCCCGATCGGTCGTATATTGTAAAAGTTAGCGAGGTTTAAAAATCGTAAAAACCGCGCGTGCGCAGATCGATCTCCTCTCCTGCCAGTCAAAGCCGCGCGGAATGGTCTTTTCTCCTGTCACTCCGCGGGACGGTCTGCCCCTTCCTGCGCCATAGCGTCTTTACTGGAGCTGAGAGACGCTGTAAGTGCCGGCAGAGGTCTCCAACCGGACACAATTTTCGGAGGGACCGGAAGCAGCTCGGCCTGGAGTCGGAGATGTTGCCAAACGGAAAGCAGAGAGTCTGATCCCAGTGGAGGAGGGTGACCAGGGTCTGCTGTGAGTCCCAAACGCACCGCCGTCACTATGCCCCGCAGCTCCGGCCCCTTCCCCTCTGGTCCCCCTCGCTGGCTCCTGCCCCTCGATGGCTGATGCTTCTCCAGGGCACGCAATAAGGGAGAGGAGCGGCAACCTCAAGATTCTGGGGAGGGAGAGTGGGGGAGGAGAGGGGATAGATGTAGAGGAGGGGAGTATGGTAGGGAAAGGAGTTATGAAGGTAGGGAGGGAGGGGGGGAGTGACTGAGGGTAGGGAAAATGAGAGGTGAGAGAGGGATTGGAGGAGGGTAGGAGGTGAGGGACAAGAAGAGGGAGGTTAGGAGGGAGAGTGGGGAAGGAGGGGGAATTGAGGGAGGAGGGGAGGAGGGGGAGTGGAGGAGGGGGAAGTGGGGGAGGTAGGGAGCGGGGAATAGAGGGAGAGAAGGGCAGTGGGGGAGGTGAGGAGGGATAGTGGGGGGATAGGGGGAGGTGAGGCGTGGGGGAGGTGGGGGATAGTGGGTTTGGAGGGGGATAGGGAGGGGAGAGATGGAGGGAGGGAGTGACTGAGGGTAGGGGAAAGGAGAGGGAGAGAGAGGTGAGGGAGGGATTGGGGAGTGCTAGGGATGAGGGGAAATGAGCTGCGCCTGTGCAGTTGGGGGCTATGGGTGAGTGGTGGAATGTTGAGTTGGGGGACCAAGCCTCCTGTGTAACAGGGACCCAATGGGTCCCACTTAATCTAGTCTCTGCTTTAAAAATATCCATTGACGGGCTCCACAGCCTTCTGTGGCAAAGAATTGCACAGATTCACCACCCTGTGACTAAAGATTAGGAGGCTGGCAGTATCTTAGCCCGAAAATGTAAACAGAAAGAGTATTTCAAACTGGTAAGAATGTATTTACATGAATGTGCGGTACACCGTGCTGTTCACTACTGGCATGTACAAGGGCAGCACGGTGGAGCAGTGGTAGAGTTGCTGCCTTACAGCGCTTGCAGCACCGGAGACCCCGGTTCGATCCCGACTACGTGTGTTGTTTTACGGAATTTGTACGTTCTCCCCGTGACCGCGTGGGTTTTCTCTGAGATCTTCGTTTTCCTCCCACACTCCATAGACGTACAGGTTTGGAGGTTTATTGGCTTGGTATAAGTGTAAAATTGTCCCTAGTATGTGTAGGGTATTGTTAATGTGTGGGGGTCACTGGTCGGTGCGGACTCAGTGTGTCGAAGGGCCTGTTTCCACGCTGCATCTCTAAACTAATCTAAGAGCTTAGTTGCTTGAGCCAACATAATAATTACTTCCAGACACTTCCAGGAGCAATTTTTGATGTTGTTGATGTTTTAAAACAGGGAGAAGACCTCCAGGTTTAAAAGTGGAAGGTTAGGTTTGAATTGAAGATAGACACAAAAAGCTGGAGTAACTCAGCGGGACAGGCAGCATCTCTGGAGAGAAGGAATGGGTAACGTTTCGGGTCGAGACCCTTCTTCAGTTTGAATTGTTCACTCACTACAGGCCCAGGCTGATAGAGACTTTATTCACACTGTGACTCCAACTCTCAGTGGCACCTCTGTGATATATTTCTCGTTCTTCCCCAGTATCTACCAAGACTGCTAATCCACCCAACCCCATAAATTTCACCCAAGCATAAATCTGAACAGGGCATTAAAAAAGGTTTTAATGTCTGTAACAAAATGAGGAGAAACTCACAGGCCAAGATATCTTTCTGCAATAATCCAACTGTCGTTAGTGTTTTGAAGCCTGCAGGATTTATACTGTAGGTTATCTAGCAATTAAAAGGCACAAGATGAATTATTCTCATGGTAAAATTTATATAAAAGAATTAGCCTTATAAGACCAAGTACAGTCTGGCGTGTCCTTTTGAGCAAGCTGGCAACATGGAGAATGGAGCTGATCTAGAGGCCATGTAGAGAAAATTCAACCACTTCAGAACATATCTTACTACTGAAGCCAGAGAGTCATGCAGCATGGAAACCCTTCAGCCCAACTTGCCCACGCCGACCAACATGTCCCACCCACATTTGTCCCACCTGCCTGCATTTGGCCTTTTAAACCCGTCCTATCCATGTACCTGTCCAAATGTTTCTTAAACGTTGCGATAGTACCTGCCTCATCTACCTCCTCCGGCAATTTGTTCCATACACCCACCACCCTTTGTGCAAAGGTTACCCCTCAGGTTACGATTACATTTTTCCCCCCTCACCTTAAACCTATGTCCCCTAGTTTTCGATTACCCAATTCTGGGCAAGAGACTCTGTGTGTTTACCTAATCTATTCCTTTCATAACGTTTTACACTATACTGTATACTGTAACAAGACGCTTTGATTCCAAGTGTGGTTCCACATAGCAGACCCACACATCCATAAAATATATGTTTTAGAAACATAGAAACATAGAAATTAGGTGCAGGAGTAGGCCATTCGGCCCTTCGAGCCTGCACCGCCATTCAATATGATCATGGCTGATCATCCAACTCAGTATCCAGTACCTGCCTTCTCTCCATACCCTCTGAACCCCTTAGCCACAAGGGCCACATCTAACTCCCTCTTAAATATAGCCAATGAACTGGCCTCGACTACCCTCTGTGGCAGAGAGTTCCAGAGATTCACCACTCTCTGTGTGAAAAAAGTTCTTCTCATCTCGGTTTTAAAGGATTTCCCCCTTATCCTTAAGCTGTGACCCCTTGTCCTGGACTTCCCCCAACATCGGGAGCAATCTTCCTGCATCTAGCCTGTCCAACCCCTTAAGAATTTTATAAGTTTCTATAAGATCCCCTCTCAATCTCCTAAATTCTAGAGAGTATAAACCAAGTCTATCCAGTCTTTCTTCATAAGACAGTCCTGACATCCCAGGAATCAGTCTGGTGAACCTTCTCTGCACTCCCTCTATGGCAAAAATGTCCTTCCTCAGATTTGGAGACCAAAACTGTACGCAATACTCCAGGTGTGGTCTCACCAAGACCCTGTACAACTGCAGTAGAACCTCCCTGCTCCTATACTCAAATCCTTTTGCTATGAAAGCTAACATACCATTCGCTTTCTTCACTGCCTGCTGCACCTGCATGCCTACTTTCAATGACTGGTGTACCATGACACCCAGGTCTCGCTGCATCTCCCCTTTTCCTAGTCGGCCACCATTTAGATAATAGTCTGCTTTCCTGTTTTTGCCACCAAAATGGATAACCTCACATTTATCCACATTATACTGCATCTGCCAAACATTTGCCCACTCATCCAGCCTATCCAAGTCACCTTGCAGTCTCCTAGCATCCTCCTCACAGCTAACACTGCCCCCCAGCTTAGTGTCATCCGCAAACTTGGAGATATTGCCTTCAATTCCCTCATCCAGATCATTAATATATATTGTAAATAGCTGGGGTCCCAGCACTGAGCCTTGCGGTACCCCACTAGTCACTGCCTGCCATTGTGAAAAGGACCCATTTACTCCTACTCTTTGCTTCCTGTTTGCCAGCCAGTTCTCTATCCACATCAATACTGAACCCCCAATGCCGTGTGCTTTAAGTTTGTATACTAATCTCTTATGTGGGACCTTGTCGAAAGCCTTCTGGAAGTCCAGATACACCACATCCACTGGTTCTCCCCTATCCACGCTACTAGTTACATCCTCGAAAAATTCTATAAGATTCGTCAGACATGATTTACCTTTTGTAAATCCATGCTGACTTTGTCCAATGATTTCACCACTTTCCAAATGTGTTGCTATCCCATCTTTAATAACTGACTCTAGCAGTTTCCCCACTACCGATGTTAGACTAACTGATCTGTAATTCCCCGTTTTCTCTCTCCCTCCCTTCTTAAAAAGTGGGGTTACGTTTGCTACCCGCCAATCCTCAGGAACTACTCCAGAATCTAAAGAGTTTTGAAAGATTATTACTAATGCATCCACTATTTCTGGAGCTACTTCCTTAAGTACTCTGGGATGCAGCCTATCTGGCCCTGGGGATTTATCGGCCTTTAATCCATTCAATTTACCCAACACCACTTCCCGGCTAACCTGGATTTCACTCAATTCCTCCAACTCCTTTGACCCGCGGTCCCCTGCTATTTCCGGCAGATTATTTATGTCTTCCTTAGTTAAGACGCAACCAAAGTAGTTATTCAATTGGTCCGCCATATCCTTGTTCCCAATGATCAACTCACCTGTTTCTGACTGCAAGGGACCTACATTTGTTTTAACTAATCTCTTTCTTTTCACATATCTATAAAAAAATTTGCAGTCAGTTTTTATGTTCCCTGCCAGTTTTCTTTCATAATCTATTTTTCCTTTCCTAATTAAGCCCTTTGTCCTCCTCTGTTGGTCTCTGAATTTCTCCCAGTCCTCCGGTATGCTGCTTTTTCTGGCTAATTTGTACGCATCATCCTTCGCTTTGATACTATCCCTGATTTCCCTTGTTATCCACGGATGTACTACCTTTCCTGATTTATTCTTTTGCCACACTGGGATGAACAATTTTTGTAGTTCATCCATGCAGTCTTTAAATGTCTTCCATTGCATATCCACCGTCAACCCTTTTAGAGTTAATTGCCAGTCAATCTTGGCCAATTCACGTCTCATACCCTCAAAGTTACCTTTCTTTAAGTTCAGAACCATTGTTTCTGAATTAACAATGTCACTCTCCATCCTAATGAAGAACTCAACCATATTATGGTCACTCTTGCCCAAGGGGGCACGTACAACAAGACTGCTAACTAACCCTTCCTCATTACTCAATACCCAGTCTAAAATAGCCTGCTCTCTCGTTGGTTCCTCTACATGTTGATTTAGATAACTGTCCCGCATACATTCCAAGAAATCCTCTTCCTCAGCACCCCTGCCAATTTGATTCACCCAATCTATATGTAGATTGAAGTCACCCATTATAACGGTTTTGCCTTTGTCGCACGCATTTCTAATTTCCTGTTTGATACCATCTCCAACTTCACTACTACTGTTAGGTGGCCTGTACACAACACCCACCAGCGTTTTCTGCCCCTTAGTGTTTCGCAGCTCTACCCATACCGATTCCACATCCTCCAAACTAATGTCCTTCCTTTCCATTGCGTTAATCTCCTCTCTAACCAGCAACGCTACCCCACCTCCTTTTCCTTTCTCTCTATCCCTCCTGAATATTGAATATCCCTGGATGTTCAGCTCCCAGCCTTGGTCACCCTGGAGCCATGTCTCCGTGATCCCAACTATATCATAGTCATTAATAGCTATCTGCACATTCAACTCATCCACCTTATTACGAATGCTCCTTGCATTGAGACACAAAGCCTTCAGACTTGTTTTTACAACACTCTTACCCCTTATACAATTATGTTGAAAAGTGGCCCTTTTTGATTTTTGCCCTGGTTTTGTCTGCCTGCCACTTTTACTTTTCACCTTGCTACCTATTGCTTCTACCCTCATTTTACACCCCTCTGTCTCTGCGCTCACACATTTAAGAAACCCTTTCCCTTTAACTCCATCCTCCACTATCCCATTCGACACCCCACCCCCCTTATTCAGTTTAAAACCACCCGTGTAGCAGTGGCAAACCTGCCTGCCAGAATGCTGGTCCCACACCTGTTAAGATGCAATCCGTCCCTTTTGTACAGTTCCCCCTTACCCCAAAACAGATCCCAGTGATCTAAGAATCTAAATCCCTGCCCCGTGCACCAGTTCCTCAGCCACACGTTCAGGTCCCGTATCTCCCTGTTCCTGCTCTCGCCAGCACGAGGAACTGGAAGCACACCGGAGATAACAACCCTGGAGGTCCTGCTTTTCAGCATTTTTCCGAGCTCTCTAAAGTCACGCTGCAGAATATTCATCCCCTTCTTTCCGACATCGTTTGTGCCGACATGCACTACCACTTCCGGATGTTCACCTTCGCCCTTGAGGATTTTCTGCACTCTGTCTGTGACATCCTGGATCCTGGCACCAGGAAAACAGCACACCATCCTCGCATCCCGTCTGTTGCCGCAGAAACCCCTGTCCGTACCTCTCACAATGGAGTCTCCCACTACAATGGCGTTGCCTGCCTTAGGCCTTTTTGGTTTTGGCTCAACAGCCCTATTCGCATCACAAGCCAGTCCGCCGCCCAGTGTAAACACCTCTTCTGTCCCGACAGCTTCTAAGTGGGTGAACCTGTTCACAAGAGGTACAACACCCGGGGACGTTGGCATTCCATGCTTCCCTCCCGGTCTCACTGTCTCCCACGTTTTCAACCTGACAAACTAATCCAAGCCTCTCCTGTCTTGAAAGATTCATCTTCATACATCACCCTTCAGTCTTGGGACTCAGACTTTAGCCAATGCAATTCAGCTGCATAAGCAAAGTACATGGTTGCTGCCATGGATGAAAACTCATCCACTGCAACGAATAAAACTGAATGAAAATATTGTGCCATATCAATACTATGCATCACAAAGTCTTGAGTCTGTGAAGCACTGTTCCTCATGCTCCACTGTTCCATAGATCTGGTCCCCTAGACACAGATAACCAGTGTAACCCCATCACTTAAGAAGGAAGGGAGAGAACTATAGAACAGTTAGCCTGGCATAAATAGTAAGAAATGCTTGAATGTGTTAAGCTCTACACAGCAGCTGGTAGACTTGCTGTCGCACAGCACCAGAGATCCATGTTCGATCTTCACTTTGGGTACTGTCTATGCGGGGTTTGCACGTTCTCCCTGTGACTGCTTGGGTTTCCTATGGGTGCTCCGGTTTCCTCCCACATCCCAAAGAACAAGAGGGTTTGTAGGTTAATTGGCCTCCGTAAATTTCCCTCAGTATGTAGGGAGTGGATGTGAAAGTGGGATAACATAGAACTAGTGTGAACAAGTGATCGATGGACAGCATGGACTCGGTGGGCCTGCTCCATGCTTTATCTTTCAATTTATCAAAAGAGTAGGAAGAGGCAAAGTCAACATGATTCTAATGAAAGGGAGGTAGTGTTTGATAAATCTATTGGAATCATCCTGAGGTTGTAACTAACAGCAAATATAAGCAGAGACCAGTTTTCACAGTGCATTTGGCTTTTCTGAAGACCTTCAATAAAATTACCTGCAAGAAGTTACTGAACAAAATTAGAGTTCTTGGGATTGGCATGGATTATAGATACGTTTTAAGAGACAGAAAGCAGAAGGTGGAAATCATTGGGTCTTGTTCAGGTTGGGTGGTTGTGACTAGTGGGGTGGCAGAGTGATTAGTTCTGGGACCCAGCCGTTCACGATCTATATCCATGACTTGGGTGACAGGACCAAGTGTAATATATCCAACTTTGCTGAAATTCTCACTGAGTTGTGAAGACGATGCAAAGAGGCTTCAAGGAGATAAAGACAAATACGTGATCGGGTGAGGACATAATCGACGGAAAATATTTGTCAGAAGATGATAGAAACATATAATTTTTTTTTAATACTCAGAGATCGAAAGATGCACTTGTTCAGAGGAACTTGGGTACTGTCCATGTGGGGTTTGCACGTTCTCCCTGCGAATTCTTGGGTTTCCTACGGTTGCTCCGGTTTCCTCCCACATCCCAAAAAACAAGAGGGTTTGTAGGTTAATTGGCCTCCGTAAATTTCCCTCAGTATGTAGGTAGTGGATGTGAAAGTGGGATAACATAGAACTATACATAGGGTATCCTTATACATGAATCACATAAGTTTGCATGAAGGCACAGCAAGCAATTAGGAAGGCAGATGATATGCTGACCTTTATTGCAATAATAATAGAACACAATCATAAAAGTATCTTTCCTCTATAAAATACGCCCAGGTTAAACGGCAGTGGGAATATTGTGTATGGTTCCCATCTCCCTGACTAAAGGAGGATACATTAATGATATTGGGAGCTCAACAAAGGGTCACCAAATCCTGCATCTGTACTCTGTGGACGGCTTGGTTGTAATCATGTATAGTCTTTCCACTGACTGGTTAGCATGCGACAAAAAACTTTTCACTGTGCCTCTCCACTTTCCTAGAGATCCACATTTTAGTGAGAAATGCGACATATATATCTACAACTACAACTCTAACACAAGATGCTATATATATATATATATATATATATATATACCACACTAATCCCATGGTCCATATCCTTCTACATCCTGTCTATTTAAGTGCTTATCTTTTAAGCGTATGGTTGTATCTGACCACACCTCCTTGAAGGGCCTGTCCCACTTAGGCAAATGTGTAGGCGAGTGCAGGAGACTCTGCGCTCGCCACATGGTCGTCACATGTTCGCTGGTGGTCTCTGGTGAGTCTCCTTCATGGTCGCGAGGAGTTCCCGCATTCTGGGAACTAGTCGCGGCCTCAGTATGGTCGCCGCAAATTTTTCAACACGTTGAAAAATGTTCTGCCCCCAAAAATTGGTCGCCATGGAGAAAATCAATAATCCTGTAGTCGTAGGTGCAGTTGTAGTGGGGTCACCATGTAGTTATGGGTAGTCGAGTAGTCGTAGGTAGTTTTAGCTAATCGCCTTTGCTGACCGGTCATTTTCATTGGCTCATTGGGGGAAAAAAACATAAGCAGGAGTTTTCAGAACTAAGGATAACCGGCCGGTAATGTTAAATGTCCGCCAAACCTCACAGCACAGTATCTCTGGCTTATTAAAAGTTGTCTAGCTTCTTATATGTTGGCTCCACTCCTTCTCCCCCCCCCTCTCCCCCCTTCTCTCCCCTCTCCCCCCGTCGTTTAAAGGACTTACCGTGCACTGCTAGTCGTCTTAATTATAGCGACAACCTTCCAGTTCATCGCGGTGTGTGTCTGTATCACCTTGGCTTTGCATCATATGAATTTCAGACTGTGCTCTCCCGCTTACCCTCGCCCCCGCCTTTGCGATGTGTGTGTGTGTGTTCTACTCTGACAGTCGCTGTTCCAGTTCCCGGTTTTTCAGGCGACTGCCGGCAACTTGACAGTCACCGGCAGTCTGCTGAAAAATCACCTAAGTGGGACAGGTCCATTAGACTCCTTACTTTCATCTTAAACCTATGCCCTCTTATTTTTGATAACCTTTCCACAGGAAAAAGTTCCATTCATCCTATCTATGCCTCATAATGTTATACATCTTCATCAGGTCATCCCTCAGCCTCCTTCACTCACAGGGAAAGCAAACCCAGCTTAGGCAATCTTTCCCCATAACTATGGTCCTCCAATCCAGGCAACATCCCGGCGAATCTCCTCTGCACTCCACGACCATCTCCTTCCCATATTGCTGAGAGCAGAACTGCACACAATACTCCAAGTATGATCTAACCTGTTTTTGTACAGTTGTAAGCAAACCTCCCACCTTTTGTATTCTATGCCCTGACCTATAAAGGCAACTATACGTAAGCCTTCTTCACCACCTCTGGGGTTGTGGGAACTATCATCTAGTTCAGTGACGTTGCAGGTAGAGCTGCTGCCTCACTGCAAATGTTGACTGTGTGGAGTTTGCATGTACTCTAGAGACTTTAGATATACAGCATTTAGATATACAGCATAAAGCCCTTCGTCCCACCAAGCCTGCACCGACCAGCGAGCACTAGCACTGTCCTACATACTAGGGACAATTTGCAATTTTACCAAAGCCAATTACCCAACAAACCTGCACATCTTTGGAGTGCGGGAGGAAACCTTTTTTTGAGGTGATAGGGACAAAGCCAAGAAACAAACTCCAAGTTCTTTAGTTTAGAAGTACTTTGTTTGTTTATACAACCAGCCACCCTCGAGAAAAGCAGTGAGTGAATGAGACACAAATATACCAAGAGTATATTATTTTCAGAACCAAGGATAACCGGCCGGTAATGTTAAATGTCCGCCAAACCTCACAGCACAGTATCTCTGGCTTATTAAAAGTTGTTTAGCTTCTTAAATGTTAAATCTCAACACATAATCCTCCGCCATTTCCGCCACCTCCAACGTGACCCCACCACTCGCCACATCTTCCCATCTCCCCCCATGTCTGCCTTCTGCAAAGACCGCTCCCTCCGCAACTCCCTCGTCAACTCTTCCCTTCCCTCCTGCACCACCCCCTCCCCGGGCACTTTCCGTTGCAACCGCAAGAAATGCAACACCTGTCCCTTCACCTCCCCCCTCGACTCCATTCAAGGACCCAAGCAGTCGTTCCAGGTGCGACAAAGGTTCACCTGTATCTCCTCCAACCTCATCTACTGCATCCGCTGCTCTAGATGTCAGCTGATTTACATCGGGGAGACTAAGCGTAGGTTAGGCGATCGTTTCGCCGAACACCTCCGCTCAGCCCGCAATAACCAACCTGACCTCCCGGTGGCTCAGCACTTCAACTCCCCCTCCCATTCCCAATCCGACCTCTCTGTCCTGGGTCTCCTCCATTGCCAGAGTGAGCAACAGCGGAAATTGGAGGAACAGCACCTCATATTCCGTCTGGGGACCTTGCGTCCGGATGGCATTAACATTGAATTCTCCCAATTTTGCTAGTCCTTGCTGTCTCCTCCCCTTCCTCAACCCTCTAGCTGTCTCCTCCCACCCTCCCATCCGCCCGCCCTCGGGCTCCTCCTCCTCACCTTTTCCTTCCTTCTCCCCCCCCCACCCCCCATCAGTCTGAAGAAGGGTTTCGGCCCGAAACGTCGCCTATTTCCTTCGCTCCATAGATGCTGCTGCACCCGCTGAGTTTCTCCAGCAATTTTGTGTACCTTATACCAAGAACATGTTCTGAGCTTGGAAACATTTTCTGCAGGGTGCTTCTCCAAAATGCAACAAAACAACTGGGAATAATGTTTGAACTATTCTCCGACAACATTTAAAAGACATTGGACAGGAATACGGATATAAACTATTTAGATGGATATGGGCCAAACGTGGGCCGCTGGGAGTATCGTAGATGGGGCATTTTGGTTGGCAGGGACAAGCTGGGCCAAAGGGCCCATTCTCGTGTTGTATGACTCAATGACGCTAATCCATTATCGCTATCTCCTTGTGTTTGGGCTGCCAACAGTTTAATGGCATCAAGACAACAAGGAACTCAACATTCATTCTGCTTTCATATGAAGGCTTTGAAGTGTTAATCGCATTGTGCGATCGACAGACACCTTTCCCATAATTGAGACTAGACTTTAGAGATACAGTGTGGAAACAAGCACTTTGGCCCACGGAGTCCACGCCGACCAGTGATCACCCCGTACACTAGTACTATCCTTTCCAGGGTCAATTTTTCCAAAGCCATTTAACCTACAAACCTATACGTCTTTGGAGTGCGGGAAAAAACCAGCGCGGTCATGAGGAGAACGTACAAACTCCATATAGACAGCACTCGTAGTCAGGATCGAACCCGGCTCTCTGGTGCTGTATGGTAGCAGCTCTACCGCTGTGCCACTGTGCCGCCCCAATTTATTTCTGCAAGTTTATCTTAAATTTGGGAAATGAAAATAAAGATTTACAATAGGGTTCCTCAAACAGTTTAAAATAGGAGAATTGCAAAGACACTTATACAAGTATCACATAAAAATGCAAAGTTCAGTAGGCTTGTATAAAGCAGCACTAATAATTATTTAAGCATGATTTAACTAAAGTCTAAGTGACTTCTACAACTAATGCAAGTAGCTATTCTATTTTTTAAATACAAGAAAATATATTATCAACTATTCCAGTGCTGACAGGATTTCTCCTGCCGGTAACCCTGGCCATTAGATTAGACTCTGTGCCCAAACCACACACAATGCAAAACCATTTATAACAAGGGTATAGATTTCCCAGCATGGGCACAAGAATGATAAAGAGCTTCAATTAATTGCCATGGTTCTGTTCTATGTGAGCATACAAGCATGAAAGGTTGGAATAGGAATCCTCAGGAATGTTATACAATGTAATGGCACATTCTGTACAACCCCGAACAATAGCATTTAATTGAAACAAATACAATTCTCTCCCCCTGCCCCACTCCCCCCCCCCCCCACCCCCACCCCTCCCCTCCCATATTTGACCCTTACGTTAATCAATGGAACTTTAGAAACTAGTGAATCATAGTCATGAGAGTCATAGAATCACAGAGTCAAAGAGTTAAGGCCCTGTCCCACATTCCCGAGTTACTCACGAACTCTCCCGAGTTTTCCCCTTGATTCGAACTTGGAGAATTATGGTAATAGCCATTCGTAGGTACTCGGGGTTATTTTTTAAACTCGTGGGCATTTTTCAACATGTTGAAAAAACGTCCCGACTTACCTGATGCCCCGAGTTCCTACGGCTGGCATTACGAGTCGCTACGAAACATCTACGGCCTCCTACGAGCTCGCTACCGACATTCCCCGACATGCCCTGAGTTTGAATCAAGGGGAAACCTCAGGAGAGTTTGTGAGTAACTCGGGAAAGTGGGACAGGGCCTTTATAGAGTGTGCAAACAGGCCATCTAGCCCAACTTGCCCACACCGAACAACATGTCCCATCTACATGTTAAAATCTTTAGCTGGGCTAATAATAGGTTCAAAAGTAACACACTGCTGGTATAGGAAACCTGCAATTATAGTAAATACAGCAGGAAGGGGGAAATGGAGCTAGCCTTTCAGATCAATGAGAATTCAACAGATCTCACTGTTTAGATGCATAGTGATTAAACTAAAATGTTGATTGCTTCTCTCTCTCCAGTTACTGCCTTACCCACAGAGTGTCCCTCACCCATTCCACTTGAAAGTTCCTTGAAAGGATGCCATTATCATTAATACTATAACCAAAACAATGAAAGAATTTTGATCTATTCAAAAGTAGAAAAAGCATGGGAAATTGTTGAACCATAGAACAGGGGGTGGCATGGTGGTGCAGGGGTAGCGTTGCTGGCTTACTACCCAGGTTCGATCTTGACTACGGGTGCTGTCTGTACGGAGCTTGTACATGTTCCCTGTGACTGCGTGAGTTTTCCCCGGGTGATCCGGTTTCCTCCCACACTCCAAAGACGTAGGGTTGCAGGTTAATTGGCTTCTGAATATTCTAAATTGTCTTTAGTGTGTAGGATAGAACTAATGTTAACGGGTGATCAATGGTCGACCGAAAGATCTGTTTCCATGCTGAAAATCTAAACTAAACACAGAATAAGATTCATTCTCCTTCCATAGAAAGGCTTTTAAATGTTAATCGCAGTGTTTCCAAGCTGCATCTCTAAACTTAACTAAACTAAACTGCAGATACTAGGTTTAAAAAAAAAAACACACAAAGTGCTGGAGTAACTCAGCGAGTCAGGCAGCACCTCTGGAGAACATGATAGGTGATGTTTCGTGTCGGGGGCCTTCTTCAGATTGATTGTGGGGGGTGGAGTGGGGAAAGAAAGCTGGAAGATTCTTAACTGACCAAAGTCTACCCTCTTCCACCCACCCAACCCCAAAGCAACTTCCAATTTCGAATCTTTGCAAAAACATTATCAAAATGCAATAGGTCAATGCTTCTCGTATTCCTTGCTGTAGGTTTAAGTTGACGACCACTCATGTGGGAAGTGTAAATGTATACAGGGCAGTTGGTGTACAAAAACACATCATCTTCAAATGACCTGCTTATGCTGGTTCTTATGGAGAGGCAGGACGTCTGTCAGGTGCTTTTAAGATGGAACATTCCCAGCACATCAGACAACTTTGGCACGGAGAACCGAGTTTACATTTCAGGGTAATGATTGATTAGAATAAAAAGTCAACAATCTTAAACAGCAACTCTGTTCCCCTCTCCATTAAGGTCGCCTGATTGCTGAGTGTATTTAGAATTTTAGCCTTCAGCCTTTAGAGATAGTGTGGAAACAGGCCCTTCAGCCCACCGAGTCCACACCGACCATCGATCAGCTCGTACACCAGCATTATCCTACACGCCAGGGACAGGGAATAAAGGCAGCACATTGGCGGAGCGGTAGAGTTACTGCTTTACTGCACCAGAGACCCGGGTTCGATCCAGGCTACGGGTGCTGTCTGTATGAAGTTTGTACTTTCTCCCTGTGACTGCACGGGTTTTCTCCGGGTGCTCCTATTTCCTCCCACATTCCAAAGACGTACAGGTTTGTAGGTTAATTGGCTTCTGCAAATGGTAAATTGTCCCTAGTGTGTAGGATAGTGCTAGTGTACGGGGTGATCGCTGGTTGGCACAGACTCAGTGGGCCAAAGGGCCTGCTTCCACGCTGTATCTCAAAAGTCTAATGTATAAATTTACAATTTACCGATGGGAATGAACCTACAGCCTTTTATTATGGAATTTTTCCATTTACATCATGTTGCTTTTGTCAAGTGCTATTATGAATTGAATTGAATTGAATAGAAAGATAGAGTATGGAAACAGCCCCTTCGGTCCATCGATCACCCATTCACACTAATTCTATGCTATCCCACCTTCGCATCATCTCCCTGCACACAAGAGGCAATTTACATTGAATGAGGCCAATGAACCCGCACGTCTTTGGAATGTGAGAGGAAACCCGAGCGCCCAATGTCAAAGGTATTTTAACATGAACTATTAATCACGATCATGTGGCATCACATGATAATTACATTGCAGTTCCAGTAATTAAAAGTTCTTTGAGATAGAGGAGTGTATATTTACTTAGGAACTGCATGTAGTAAAGTATATAAAGTCAATGGATCGATTTAGATACACAGAAACAACTTTCTTAAAAATGATTCCCCAGCTACAAGATATATAGAAAAGACAGAACAGCTTATCTTTCCTTGTAGACATTTGTTCCCTGCAGACACAAGGATTGCTAGTTTACAAATAAAAAAGCACAAAGTACTGGAGTAACTCAGCAGCGAAGCTGGCAGTCGCTGCCTTTCAGCGCCAGAGAGCCGGGTTCAATCCTGACCTCGGGTGCTGTCTGCGCGGAGTTTTGCACTTTCGCCCTGTGTGACCGCGTGGGTTTCCTTCGGGTGCCCCAGTTTCCTCTCACATCCCAAAGACAAGCGGGTTTGCAGGTTGACACAAAAAGCTGGAGTAACTCAGCGGGTCAGACAGCATCTCTGGAGAAAAGGAATAGGTGAAATTTCGGGTTGAGACACTTCTTCAGACTGAGTCTTGGGAAAGGAAATGAAACATATAGACTGTGACGTAGAGAGATATAGAACAAATAAATGTAAGATATGCAAAAAAGTTAATTAGTCTCTGTAAATTGCCCCCAGTGTGAAGGGAGTGGGAAAATGGGATAACATTGCACTAGTGCGAACTGTTGATAGATGGCCAGCATCACTCGGTGGGTCGAATGGCCTGTTTCCATGTTGTATCTCTAAACTAAACTAAACATGGATAAGCTATGTTTCAGGTGGGGAGCCTTCCTGGCCCATAACAGTAGCTCAGGTTATTATATAATGGTTCTCTATATTGCAACTTATTTCACACACTTCGAAACATGCACTGTCACTTAAATTTAATCAAATGGCTGACATCCATTCAGCCACCATATGATACAATTGTGTACCCACCGTTAACATGGAATGTAATCTTTTTAGACACATTTCCACACACAATCATGAGTGGAATAGATTGGGTAGACACACGGAGTCTCTTGCCCAAAGTAGGGGAATCAAGAACTAAAAGACATAGGTTTAAGGTGAGGGGGAAAGATTTAATAGGAAACTGAGGGGTATATTTATCATTAAAGGGTGATGGGTGTATGGAACAAGCTGCTGTAGTAAGTTCTACCACAACGTTTAAGTAATATTTAGACAAGTCCATGGTTAGGATAGAGTTAGGGGAATATGGGTCAAACATAGACAGGTGGGAATAGTGTAGATGGGACATGTTGGTCAGTGTGGGCAAGTTGGGCCAAAGGGCCTGTTTCCACACTGGGTGGCTCTATGTCTCGCTGGATATAGTTAGTAATTGGAACACCATTATTGATCTTTTGCTCCAAGGTTGTACATGTAAGTTCTATTTGAAGACCTAGGTTTGGACTTGCAATTGTTGTCATCCGAAGTCCTAGTGTATGCCTTCTAACTTCCTGAATGACGGGTCATCTTTTTCTGTGCTCCCCAGGCGATGACATATACCCATTAATAAGGGACTCGAGAATGACAGAAAGCAAGCAGAAAATCCCATGAATCAGATTTAAAGGGCTTGCGGTGTTATTGAAGGTTCTGAACTGTTGTTTCTGCAAACGATTTGAAAGCTAAGAATGAGTCATTAAGGTGAAGTCTTCTTTTCAGTATTCATCATTTCAAGAGATTTGTCACCACCGATCAATGTACCCTTTGGTACTTATACTAATGGAGAATTCACAGTAAACAAGTAACCTACCACCACATCTTTAAGTTGTGGGAGAAAACCAGAGCACCCAGAGCAAAGTACACATAGTCTCAGCCTGTTCCTGGAAAGGCCTGTTCCTGTGCTGTACTGTTCTATGTAGAAACAAAGAACTGCAGATGAAGGTTTATACCAAAAATAGACACAGAGTGCTGGAGTAACTCTGGCTGCAGGCCAGGCAGCATCTCTGGAGAAAGGGTGGATGACGTTTTCGGTCGGGATCCTTCTTCAGGCTGTTCAGTGTTCTATGTTCTATAGCTACAGTCAGCCACACAATGGAGGATTAGAGCCAAACTCCTGTGGGAGACTCCAGATATTTAATGATTAATATTTGCTGGCGATTTTCCAGGTTCTGATTAATTTGTTTTTGGAGTTTAGGAGGTAATATGGCTTCAGCTGTGTATTCCCCAGCCAGACATCCTGCAGTGATACTGTACCGCACCATGAATAAAGAACTAAACCTGCAGAAGGGTCTCGACATGAAACGTCACCCTCTAGTGATGCTGCCTGTCCCGCTGAATTACTCCAGCATTTTGTGTATATCCCAGCTTTGATACGGTACCTTTCATGTAATTCTTCAAATGTTCCCAAGCAGTTAGCAGGCAATGAAATACTTCTGAAGTGGAGTCAGTGTGATGCAGTAGGAGTGTGTCGAATGGAACAGCAAATGATGGTTTATACGGAAGACAGAAACAAAGTGCTGGTGTAACTCAGCCGGTCAGGCATCGCCTCTGGAGAAAAAGGATTTGTTTTCTCCAGATTTTCTCCAGAATTTTGGAGTCTATTCTGTGATACAGTAAGAGGTTAGGCAGCACGGCAAGCTCTGGCAAAGGACAATGTGAACATTTGTTCTCGGTGACATTGTGTAAGGGATCAACATGGGCAGAAGAACATCAACAATAACTCCTCATAGCTGTGGCATGGATCATTTATTTGAAAGAATAAATGGAAACATTGGTTTATTGGGGGTTTTTTTCCCAGAGAACACCCCCAGCAGTACAGTGGAGTGCGGCACCTCTGAGACTGGAGTGTGGAGTCCCACCAGTGCAGTGGAGTGCAGAAGCTCAGTCGTGCAGTATATGTTAGGCAATGTCGCGCAGCATCGCTGGCATGCAGTTGTGCAGTAGAGCGGAGTGCAGTGCCTCTGGCAGCACTTCTGTAGCACTTCTGTAGTGCAGTATATTTGGCAGTGCTGTGCAGTACTCCTGGCAGTGCAGTATCTCGGCAAGTGTGGTATCTTTGCAGGGGAGTGCAGTACGTGTGGCAGTGTAGAGAAGTGCAGCATCTCTGGCAGTGCAGTGCAGTGTAGTGCAGCATCTCTGGCAGTGGAGTAGAGTAGAGTGCAGTGGAGTGCAGTGGAGTACAGAACTTCTGGCAGTGCAGTGCAGTGTAGTGCAGTGTAGTGCAGCATCTCTGGCAGTGGAGTAGAGTAGAGCCACTCACTCCCTACTGTGCTGAAGTTCCATTTTGCCTTTAAGGCCTCGAAAATGATGTTGCACTCCCAACCTCTGACTCAAAAGCAGTCACTAATGATGGGGGCTAATGACTGAAGCCAAAAACTATTCCTGTACGTGGTTTCTTCCTGGTGCACATTGCATGCACACACGTGATATGTTAATGTAGACAAATAACTCAGCCAGTAACTGAGCCACATTGTCAGTACAGATGCAAATTAAACACTCGTAACACTTGACTCCTGACCCTGAGTGCAACATCTGGCAAAGCCCACACCATCTTCCTTCCAACATCAGTCCTCCATGGTTCAGCTGCATTTGTGCACTCACTTGCCCATCATCTTTCACCAAACTTTATTGGTCTCAGTTTTAGTGATACAGCGCGGAAACAGGCCTTTCGGTCCACCGAGTCCGCGCCGATCAACAATCCCCGCATATTAACACTATGCTACACACACTAGGGACAATTTTTACATTCACCAAGCCAATTTACCTACATACCTGTACGTCTTTGGAGTGCGGGAGGAAACCGAAGATCTCGGAGAAAACCCACGCAGGTCACAGGGAGAACGTACAAAATCCGTACAGACAGCACCCGTAGACCGCAAACACTTTACTTGTAAGATTGAAAAGAGCCATTAGTTTTCCTAGTGTTTCCCAAGTCATCTAATACCAGTTTTGATGGTACAGAAAAATATGCAGCTGACCCCATGAAGAAATGCGACACAATATGTTGCAAGGTCACCCAACACTGCCACACTAACATAAAACTTCTTGAATAAGCAGTGGATACTGCAGAAACCAGAAGCAGCTCCTTAACCAAGATAAACTATTACAAAGAGTTTGTGTGTCTCATACATTCAGGCAACAGAAGGTTTTCCAACCAAATGTTACAGTACGTACCACGACATGTCACCACTTTACTGACACGTTACTTATTCTTGTAACTGGCGTGGAGGAAAAGTTTCACATTTGGTCTTTTTTTAAGGCAGTAATGATTCGCTCAGCATTCAAGCTTAAGAGCTACAGAGAACGAATGAGAGAATAGAAATAGAAACATAATAGAAAGAAAGAAAGAAACAGCAACAGAAAAACAGAGATGGGACAGACAGGGATGGAGACAGACAGAGACAGACAAAGACAGAAGCAGAGACTGAAGCAGAGACAGAGACAATGACAGACAGACCCAGACGAACAGACAGAGATGGACAGAGACAGACACAGACACACACACATGCAGACAGAGACAAAAGCAAGGCCTGAAGCAGAGACAGAGGTAGACAGACAATGACAGACAGAGATGGAGACAGACAGACAGACAGACAGACAGACAGACAGACAGACAGACAGACAGACAGACAGACAGACAGACAGACACTTACAGACATAGACAGAGGCAGAGACAGAGAGAAAGAAATGAACATTACCAATGTATATAGTCCAAGCTAGACACAAAATGCTGGAGTAACTCAGCGGGACAGGCAGTATCTCTGGAGAGGAGGAATGGGAGACGTTTCAGGTCGAAACCCTTCAGACTGAAGACTGAAACAACACCCATTCCTTTTCTCCAGTGATGCTGCCTGTCCCGCTGAGTTACTTCATCAGTTTGTGTCTATGTTCGATTTAAACCAGTATCTGCAGTTTCTTCCAACACATAAAGAGTCCAAGTTCCGAGCAAGCTGCCAGGTAAGAACATAAATGTTATTGGCATTACCAATTCCGTTTCATCCGCGCCAAAATATCAACATGACCATCACTTCATTCATTAAAGGTGTTCATTTGTCTGCCCACAACTAAAATCTAGCTGCCCATTCTACATCAACCCCTCTCTGCCCCCTTTCCACCAATCTTTTCACAAAGTCACAGAAGAGGGGGAAATAAAAACACAAACTGGCAAATGCTTTAATATTTTAAGAATCTTCACCAGGCTAGAACTGGAATAATGAGTGTGTTACCATTCCAGTGTTTGGCCTTTAGACCAGCTCTTGCTCTCAGGGATCAGCTGCTTGGGCTCTAGGTTTGGGAGAGGGGAGCTGGAGAACTTGGTATCTCCCAGGGTTGAGCATGTTCACCTGCTCTTGGACTTAGACCCCGTGCTGAAGGTTGCATGTTACTGATGTTTGCCCACCAAATATTTTTCTTTGGGGATGAATTCTAAATGAACAAGAATGAAGGGCTCCTCCCAAATAGTCAACAAACTGCACTCTCTGGCAACAGACTTTTTAAGTAACCGCACAAGTCATGCCTTCTCTTCCAGATTATGAGTCACACATATATATATCATATATCATATGTGCTCATTGGGGACAAAGATATTTTTCCCAATTTTAATTAACTAACCCACAACAATCTCGTCCTCCTCCCTCCCTCTCCCTCCACCCCCTGAAACTTGGCTGACCTTAGATTTGTTCCCCCCCCCCCCCCCCCCCCCCCCCTCCCCCTCCCCCTCCCCCTCCCCCTCCCCTGGTACCTTTACATTCGATACACAATTCACAACTTTTCTATCCCTGAACTTAACAATTCACAACAATTTATCCTCTCTGGCCCGTATCCGTCTTTTCATCTCTGGACTTTGTCCAACCATCTGCCTATCCAACAACCCCTTCATCTGTGTTCATCCATTACCAGCTATCCTCTGTCCTGCCCCTTCTCTCCCCCAGCTTCCTATCCCTTCCCCTTCCCCACAATCAGTTTGAAAAGGGGTCCCGAGCTGAAACGTCACCTCTCCATGTTCTCCAGGGATGCTGCCTGACCTGCTGAGTTACTCCAGCAATTTATGTCAATTTTTAAACATTTGAAGACCATTTACCTTTAGGGGTTTGATACTACCTTGAATAAATGAGGTTGATTTAGAATTTCTCTTGCAAACTGAAAGTATGCCTCGGCCCACAAGGTCACATGAAAAGGCCGACTTTAACTTTAAACTTTAGACTTTAGAGATACAACGCAAAAGCAGACTCTTCAGTCCACTGAGTCCGTGCAGACTAGCGATCATCCCGAACACTAGCACTATCCTAAACACTAGGGACAATTTACAATTTCCAGAAGCCAATTAACCTACATACCTGTATGTTTTTGCCGTGTGGGATAAACCAGAGCACTCGGAGAAACCCATGCAGTCACAGGGAGAACATAAAAACTCCATACAGTCAGCACCCGTAGTCAGGATCGAACCTGCGCCACTATGCTGCCCCAGACAAGATGGATGAGTCTAGCAAATCAAAATCACAATCCTTTCCACATGAACAAGATCAGATATCATATTGCACTGCTTCCCCTTCTCCACAATTCCACATATATATTTCAGTTTTTTTGCAATATATTAAACCTGCTGCCACTAACATGGATATGCAGGGATGTGGATTACGATGAGATGGTCACAGTAGATGAAGGTCTAGGCATGAGCAAGATCAGATATCATATTGCGCTGCTTCCCCTTCTCCACAGGTATTTTGGCCTTCATCAGTCAGAGTATTAAGTATAGAAGTTGGGAGGTCATGTTGCTGTTGCATAAGATGTTGGTGAGGCCATATTTAGAATATCGTGTTCAGTTCTGGGCACCATGTTACAGGAAAGATATTGTCACACTTGAAAGGGTTCTGAAAAGATTTACGAGGATGTTGCCAGGACTAGAGGGTGTGAGCTATAGGGAGAAATTGAGTAGGCTGGGTATCTATTAAATGGAGCACAGGAGGATGACTGGGATGAGGTGTACAAAATCATGAGAGGAATAGATCAGGTTGATGCACAGTCTCTTGCCCAGAGTAGGGGAATCAAGGACCAGAGGACATAGGTTCAAGGTGAAGGGGAAAAGATTTAATAGGAATCCGAGGGGTAACTTTTTCACGCAAAGGGTGGTGGTTATATGGAACAAGCTGCCAGAGGAGGTAGTTGAGGCTAGGACTATCCCATCGTTTAAGAGACAGCTAGACAGGTACATGGATAGGACAGGTTTGGAGGGATATGGACCAAGCGCAGGCAAGTGGAACTAGTGTAGCTGGGACATTGTTGGCCGGTGTGGGCAAGTTGGGCCAAAGGGCCTGTTTCCACACTGTATCACTCTGTGACTCTCTATGACTATATGATGAATGGCTTTCAAGTGGGTTCAAAAACTCAAGCAAAAATTAGTATCTAATGCAGCTGTCCATCCATGTGATTAAACTGCAATCTTTTACTCAGTAGAATCAATGAACTGCAGATGCTGGTTTACAAAGAAGAACACAAAGTGATGGAGTAACTCAGTAGGTCAAGAGAAATCATTTTTATGAATTTAGTTTGGATAAATGGTTAGCATGGACTTAGAATCCTAGAGTCATGCAGCATGGAAACAGGCCCTTTGTCCCAACTTGCCCACACCGACCAACATGACCCATTAACATTGCTCCCACCTGTCTACATTTGGGCCATATCCATCCAAACCTGTCCTATCTATGTACCTTAATTGCTTCCACAAGGGACGGACATTGTGGGCTGAAGGGCCTGTTCTTGTGCTGTTCTGTTCTGTGCTCCATGTTCTAATGATGTTTCTATCCAAAAGAACTGAGTACAGAACTAATTTAATAGTTTGATTAATAAGCTGCCACAAGCTTGATAGATTGAATTGGTCTCTTACGATGCTGTATAATTTCAAGGCCACATGGAATTAGAAAGGAACTGAGAGAGAAAGGAAGTGTTTTTATTTCTTAATAAAGCGAGGAATAGTGAGTTGGAAGTTGAGATAGGTACAAAACATAATAAGACATCTCTCGTCCTTTGTGGAGTTAATTAAATAGGACTGAGGTCCTAGGCATCCTGACAGCAAAGGAAAATGATATTCGCTCATGTAGAAATAATATCTTGGTCGGTCAGAGATTTCTCAGGCTTGGAGAGTGGTTGTATTAAATTATCTTGCTGTGGGAGATGAAGGAACTTCTTTAATTTTTCATGAGAACAGTGGAGGGAGCACAGTTCATATAATAAGGTGCTGAGAACCGACTATTCAGTGCCCATCGCACTGAAGCCCTTTTAAGTCCTTTTAAATTTTAATGGTGGACCAGATGCATTCACTTTGACATCAATATTCTGTGTCATGTTTGAAAATGTCTCCACCGCTGCTGATCTTGACCTTAAAGGGACAATGCCCTCCCTGGACTTAAGGGCTTTTGCCCTTTCCACAAGCCTGCAGAGATAGGGCGAGTGGGCATCACCTGCCGTGCCACTAATGGCCCTTCTCTTTGGAAACTATTTAGTTTCTCCTGTGTTGGGGATCAATAAATGGCAGCTGCCTGCAAGGCCTTTTTTTAAAGGATCCCCAAGCATAAGGCTGCACTTAACTTGGGGCCTGCTTGCCTGCAGTCAGTCAGACAGTGTTCATAGGCTGTGGTTTGCTTTGCATCCCTCTTGGCACTGTCGTTTACTCCACTTATCACACCAGGAGCGAGCGATGTGCTCCCCTCATGCTTCATAGCTACGAGCAGAAAGGCAGGAACAACTTTTAGCATTCAAGTGTGCAGGAAAGAACTGCAGATGCTGGTTTAAATAGAAGATAGACACAAAATGCTGGAGTAATTCAGCGGGACAGGCAGCATCTAAGGATGATATCAGGGGAGTGGGCGAAGTCTTACTGTCTCCGATTACATTTTGTCTCTGTACCACCCACTCCCCTGACATTAGTCTGAAGAAGGGTCTCGACCCGAAACGTCACCCATTCCTTTTCTGCAGAGATGCTGCCTGACCCACTGAATTACTCCAGCACTTTGTGTCTATTTTTGGTATAAATCAGTATCTGCAGTTCTTTGTTTCTAAGAGCATTTAGGCTATTCTCACATTCCAGCTCTTTGACCATAGCCACACATATCACAACATTTTATACTTGCAAGTATATATTTAAATGTATCTATGGCTTCGATCACCTCCACTCTTTCAGGCAGTTTCAAGGCTGCACAACTCTCAGAGTGTGAGCTTTCTTCTCTGATCCCTTTTACCTCATAGCTTAACTCTACCGTTGACAGTCATTGAGTGAGAGTGAGAGAGTGAGAGTGAGAGTGAGAGTGTGAGTGTGAGTGGGAGAGAGTGAAAGGGATTGAGAGTGGGAGAGAGTGAGATCAAGTGAGAGAGAATGAGTGAGAGACAGAATAAAAAGAGTGCGAGAGTGAGAGTGAGTGAATGAGAGAGTGAGAGTGAGAGTGAGAGAGAGCATGTGTGAGAGAGTGATAGTGTGTGAGAGTGAGAGGGAGTGAAAGTGGGAGAGTGAATGAGAATGAGAGAGAGAGAAAGAGTGTTAGTGAGAGGGTAAGTATGAGAGAGAGAGTAAGAGAGAGTGAGAGTGGGAGTGTGAATGTGAGAGAGGGAGGGAGAGAAAGAAAGAAAAGAGAGACAAAGTGCTGTTTTAATTCATTTCAGGGCAACACTATCAGAGAGCTAGCCAGTATGTGACAATGGCAACTGCAACTTCCATTTACTGTAGCAAAAGTTACTTCAAAGCAACAAAGACCTGAGTTACATAAAGAGTAGGTAGACAAAAGTGCTGGAGAAATTCAGCGGGTGAGGCAGCATCTATGGAGCAAAGGAAATAGGCAACGTTTTGGGCCGAAACCCTTCTTCAGATTGACATAAGACATAAAGAGAAAGTAGGGCAGGCGTCCTTAGGACCTGATCACAGTTGTAATTTGTGTGGAACAAAATAAGGGAAAAAAGCCACAGTGGTGGAGAGCGAGGGTGTGGAAGTGCTTTCTAGACAAGGCCTGTCAGCTGAGGGCATCACCACTGATGATGGGGCTATATAATCTGGGGACGTGCTGGAGTCCAGAACTGTAGCGGAGCAGCTACCTTTGAAGGTGGAGATTCTAGAGGAAGAGAGGTATCAGGCCATATAGGAAGGGGGCAGCACAGTGGCGCAGTGGTTGAGTTGCTGCCTTACAGCACCGGAGACCCAATTTCAATCCTGACAGCAGGTGCCGCCTGCATGGAGTTTGCACGTTCTCCTTGTGACCGGGTGGGTTTTCTCCGGGTGCTCCGCTTCCCTCCCTCATCTAACAAAACGTGCAAGTCTGTAGATTAATTAGATTCTGTAAATTGCGTAGGATGCAGTGGGATAACATAGACCCAGTGTACAGGTGATCATTGGTCGGCACAAACTTGTTGGGCCAAAGGGCTTGCTTCCATGCTGTATCTCTAAACTAAAGTAAACTAAACTAAATGAATTTGAAAACAAGGACATGAGTTTTAAAGATCAAAGCGATGCATAAGCAGAATCTTATTTTGAGGTCCAACTTATCCACACCAAGCACAGAAACATTTATTCCACAATCAACACGAGTATACAATTAAGTTACTTTGTTGGTTGTAAAGTACTTTGTCATACCTGGAGGGTATTATGACACAATTATGTCTTCGCTTTTGGCTATTAATAAGCATGGAATATTCTGGAATCGGAGCTGCAATCACCCTGGAAGCATTTCGCACTTAATTTCTGCAAGAGCAGGAAGTGGAATAAAAACATCCATCTCTTTAGAATTATTTTACTTTTGAACAAAGACAAGGAGCAGACTTGAATCATCAAGGCCTCATATTTACACCATCTTCCCCAAGTCTGTCCCTCTCTGTATTAACGTCAGACTTCCTGAAAATCCATTGTATGGGCAAAACCAGTGATCCTCTCACCAATCTTATCCCTCTCCAATTTGTCTCAGATTCCAATTTACCATTATGCTTATGCTTCCTGAAGGGTTCTTCGGGTATTTAAATACTGTGTAAATGAAGATAGCTGCTGCATTTGAGGTATTGAGAGATTTCTTTACAATCGTGACATATTGTGATGAAATCTTCACAAAATCCCTGCAGGAGCGTAGGCCTTTTACTTTCATATTTTATACAGAAACCTTTTTAAAATATGCTTCAGAACTCCGGAGTGTCAGGGGCGCCACAATCCTCTGTTTATTGAATGCTAAAACAGAGATTTATCAATCCAAAGTGATCCACAGTGGATTACAAAAAGTAATTCCAAGTGTTTGAGATTGAAGAAGGGTCCTGACCCAAGACGTCACCTACCCATGTCCTCCAGGGGTGCTGTCTGACCCGCTGAGTTATTCCAGCAGTTTGTGACTTTGCCCCTCTTGCTTAAGCACTCTAATGGAACCTAAACCATGCCACATGATCATGCTTAAGGATTTAATCATCATTGGAAACTTGACTTCCATGGGAACCCAGCATTGGGCCCAACGCATTCTGTTCTGGCCTGCAATTAATGAATTCTAAAAAGAGGATAGTAACATTTGTGTCTGTTTATACCAATTATATCAAAACCAGATCTCTCTTCCTTCTCTCCAGTAGATAGTGATCGACTGATGGATAGGAAAGGTTTCGTGAGATAGGGGCCAAACGCGGGCAAATAGGATTTGGCTTAGTCGGCATCTTCTTGGTCGGCATGGACTAGTTGGACTGAAGGGCCTGTTTCCCTGCACTATGACTCTATGCATCTATGATACATGATAAAACAAACTACGTCTCTTTGAAAATGTACACACAGCCATGTGCAGTGGGGCTTGGAGTAAAGAGGATTCCCCCTTTCTTTCCAACTAGCCCCATACATCTGCTGTTCATGTTGTATTTACTCTTGATACTCAAACATTATTACTGAATTTGCAATTGCTTTTGATCATATTAAAGTCAAACTTTGTTTCAATCCTATAACTAGTTATGTTCCTTTAACATAATGGGGAACATCCAAACTAGTCGTGCTGCTGCAAGTAAGAATTTCATAGTTCCATTTCGGGACATATGATAATTAAACACTCTTGACTTTTATTGTGTTGACAACCCTCAGGGCAAGCAGGTGACAGCTTAATGGATGAACTATATAAAGCATAAGAGTACAGAATAACACAGCCTAGAATGCTTTACATAAGTTTCTGCTTAACAGGTTATGGAAATCAACCATGTTTAGCCTCCCCTTCAAGCGCCCAAAGTGGCCGATTCAAAACAAACGGAGGCCAGATGGGATTTGCTTTAATAAGTGGTTTGCAAAATGTGAGCTCTTCACCATACCAACACAAGCTGGTGATTTCATTATGTCCCACTTGCCTTATGTTACGTAGCAACCGGACAATCAGTCTCCCGGTGATGCTTTCTCAGCTTATACTCGGTCCAAAACTGTTTGCTTTGAGATCAGGATGTAATTATAAGCCAAGGAAATGTCAAACGCCTCATTTAGAGTAAAAGCACTCCTGGAGATCAGATGACTGCATTCCTCTGCTGCACCTATTAGGCAACTCCTGTTGAATTTTCGGTAAAACACTGCCAGGCAACTCACCCCACGTAACCACTAAACAATTTATTAAAATTTGATCCTACTTGGGTCCCGTAAAATTTGCTACTTAACAAGTCGACAGTGTTGTACAAATTACGCTGTGCATCTTTCAGAGAGGATTTCAAGAGGTACAAATTCCTAAAGTGGGAAATTCGTTAGGCAAATATTTAACATGAGTCACCAAAACTATATACATGTGTGATTAAATCTATGTGAGCTAATAGCCAGAATTGCTTACAACACTCCTTAAAATAAAAGTTCAGAAACAGGTACCAATTTTTTTGAACCATTTAGTTTGCTGTTTTTCAAATTAATTAATACATTTTAATCTCAAGTCAAGTTTATTTGTCACATACACATACGAGATGTGCAGTGAAATGAAAGTGGCAATGCTCGCGGACTTTTGTGCAAAAGACAAACAACCAAACAACCAAACTAACTATAAACACAATCATAACACACATATTCTTTTACGTAATAAATAATGGAAGGAAAAACGTTCAGTAGAGTTAGTCCCTGGTGAGATAGGCGTTTAGGTGAAGCAACAGCTACAGCATTCTAAACTTCTGATAAATGTTGAACTTCCTCTTTCAAAATAAAGACTAAGATAGAGTGTATAGAATTATTATCACTCATTCCCAAGCTTAGTTCTTTCTGGCTTAGACTAGAAACAAAACTCACTCGTTTTTCAACAGAAGACGAGAGGGGAAAGATTTCATAAAAACCTGAGGGGCAACTTCTTCACACAGAGGGTGGTGGGTATATGGAATAAGCTGCCAGTTGAGGCAGGCACAATAACAATATTTTAAAAAACCATTTGGACAGGAACGTGGATATCAATATCAATTAATATCAATATCAGTTTTATTTGTCACTTGCACATAAAGTGCAAGTGAAATGAATTTGCCAGCAGCGGTACAATTAAAAAAGAACACACAAAAACACAATAAAAATTTAACACAAACATCCACCACAGCATTCATCACTGTCGTGGAAGGCACAACATTTGGCCAGTCCTCCTCCATTTTCCCCCGTGGTCGGGACCTCAACCCTCCGCAGCCGCCGCTGCGGGCGTCCACATGAGTAGACAGGTAAAGTTCCGGTAAGTCCAGAATCGGAGCTTCCCTACCGGAGACCGCGGATTCAGGTTGGTGTAGGCTGCAGGCCAGCGGTCGAAGATCTAAAGTCCCTGTCGCGCTGCAGCCGCAAGCACCACAGACTGCAGGGCCAGTAGTCGGAGCTGTTCTCCAGGGGTCCCCGGCAATAGGAAAGCTTTAGAGGGATATAGGCCAATTGCGGGCAGGTGGGCTAGTGCGGATGGGGCATCTTGGTTGTCATGGGCAAGCTGTGCTTGTTTCCATGCTGTATGGCTCTCTAACTATTATTTAGAACATCTCAATGCCTGGATCTGAAATCCAAATATTTCAGTAAATCTTTCAGTAAATCCTTATTTTAAAATTCTTAACAGGAAATTTATGAATTTTCTATGAGAAAACTTTCTTTCAAACTAAAATAAATGTTCTTGCGTGTGGGAGCGGTGGAATAGATAAAAAGGGAACAACAATATTGTTAGTACTAGCCAAGCTCTTTAAAAGCACTGGAGTATCATTGGAGACCCTCAGACTATCTTTAATTCATTGGAGGCCCTCGGAATATCTTTTATCATACTCTACTGAAGGTTATCTTACACTAAACTTTATTCCTTTTTATCCTGTATCTGTGGGCGGCTCGATTGGAATCATGTATTGTCTTTCCGCTGACTGGTTAGCATGCAACAAAAGGTTTGCACCATCCCTTGGTATACGTTACAATAAACTAAACTAAACTAAACCAAGCACTGGATATTCATGAATGAGACAACAGGTGAGTTCTTATTTTAAAACTGCATGTCATTCTCAAATAGTTACGATGTCCCTGTATAATACTCCATACTATTTTAGAAATACATAGCATGTGGACTTGCTTTCCTCCATTTCACTTTAATACTCTGTAGAATTGTTTTGAGAGATTCCCGGGCAAGAGGAAAAAACGTGACTAGGCTAGATGCCTTGTTTTCTTTATTCTCCACTGTAAACATGCAAATCTAAAATTCCACATGAGTTCATCACATGAGTTTGTATTACATTTTTAGTTGGAGAGTCATAGAGTCATACATCATTGAAACAGGACCTTCAGAACTTGTCCATGCCAACCAAGATGCCTCCTCCACACTGGTCCCACCAGCCCTAGTTTGATCCATAACCTTCCAAATATTTCCTATCCATGTACCTGTCCAAATGCCTTTTGAATGTCGTTACCGTACCTGCCTCAACTACATCCTCATTCCAAATACCCACCGCCCTGTGTGAAAAAGTTACATAATGTGGGGGAGGGCATTTCTGGCACCAGAATACACACCTTCATTTGCAACCAAAGGTGGTGAGAGAAGCAAAGAAAACATAACTAAAAGGTTAAAAGGGGAAGCTGAAAGAAAAAGAATGAGACGAGAGAATGGCTGGAGGGAAAGTGAAAGTATAAGAGAATATGAAAGTGTGAAAAACCCCCCACTTAATAACAGTGGTCTCATTTGCAGCTTGATTAAAAGATTACTGTTCCTTCATACGAGATAAATTAATTTGGTCCTTCGTGACTGCTCCACTATTCTTGAAGATAATGGTTAATCTTTATCACTCTACTGCATTAAACACCAAAGGACACAAAGTGCTGGAGTAACTCAGCGGGCCATGCAGCATCCTCAGAGAACATAGATAGATGACGTTTCATGTCAAGGCCCTTGTTCAGTCTGAAGAAAGGACTCGACCCAAAACGTCACCTATCCCTGTTCCGCAGCGATGCTGCCAGACCTGCTGAGTTACTCCAGCATTTTGTCCTTTTTATCAGTCATGTGTACAGTGTGTAAACAGGCCCTTCAGTCCGACCAACATGCCCCAATAAAACACTAGTCCTACCTGCCTGCGTTTGGTCCATATCTAACTATACCTATCCATATACCTGCCTAAATATTTCTTAATTGTTGTGATAGTAACTGTTTCAACACTCCTCCAGCAACTTGTTCCATACATCCACCATCCTTTGTGTAAAAAAGTTAACCCTCAGTTAACCCCCTATTAAATCTCTCTCCCCTCACCAAAAACAAAGGGGTGGCGCAGTGGTGCAGTGGTTGACTTGCTGCCTTAGAGCTCAATTTGTGTATGGCCCAGCAAATGCCATTCCTTGTTCCTGCTTTAAACACTATAGTTTGAATCCCATATTATCGTTTATCTTGAATATATACCACAACTGATACTCAGATCCACTTTAGGTTACTATCTCAGTAAAGACATGTTCTTCCCCCCCCCCCCCCCCCCCCCCTCCCCAAGCCTAAATGGCAGACACCTAATGTCAAGTCTGCGGACCCAGGTTTTAGATGCCCCATCCAATGGTCACATCAAACCAGCATTCACCCTGTTGAGCCCAGTACCTGCTTTGCATGTTTCAATAACATCACTCTACATTCTTCGAAGGTACGACAAATAAGTACAACTTTAAATCAGGGTACCTATTTACCAAGGTATTACTTCATTATCTCCAGGACCCAAGCAGAGGAGATTTGTCACCGACAATTAACACTGTCCTGAAAGCGTTTTTCTGGAGTCATAGAGCCATACTGCGTGGAAACAAGGCCTTCACCCCAACTTGCCCACACCGACCAACATGTCACATCTGCACTAGTCCCATCTGCCTGCGTTTGGCCCATATCCCTCAAAACCTGTTCTATCCATATACTTTAATTGTTTCTTAACATTGTGATAGTACCACCCTCAATTACCTCCTGCGGCAGCTCGTTCTATACACCCACCACCCTTTGTGTGAAAACGTTCCTCTTAAATCTTTCCCCCCTCACTTTAAATCTATGTCCTCGGTTTTCTCGATCGCCCTACTCTGGGCAAGAGGATCTGTGCATCTACCCGTTCTTTTCCTCTCATGATTCTCATACATTCATAAGTTATAGGAGCAGGATTAGGCCATTTGGTCCTTCAAGTCTACTCCGCCATTCAATCGTGGCTCTTCTCTCTTTCCCTCTCAATCCCATTCTCCTGCCATCTCTCCATAACTCTTGACACCTTTACTAATCAAGAATCTGTCAATCAGCACCTTAAAAATACCCATTGACTTGGCCTCCACAGCCATCTGTGGCAATGAATTCCACAGATTCACCACCCTCTGGCTAAGGAAATTCCTCCTCATCTTTTTAAAGGTATGTCCTTTTATTCTGAGGTTCTGACCTCTGGTCCTGGGCTCTTCCACTAATGGATATTCTCTCCCTACATTCACTCTATCCAAGCCTCCCACTTCTATACACTTTGTACACTTCTGTCCATCAGAAGTATGGTGTTTACTGTTGTCTTTGGTATAAAGAGTACCTGATGCATCTCACGTCATTCTCTTGTCACGGTTGCAGTGGGAAGGGGGGGAAAAGTCGTGAGACAACGTTATCATGGTTGAATCCATAATTCAAAGTTGCAGACTTTTAATGTGGACCGAAGTTTAAATGCACATTTACCTGTGATCCTGGCTTTGAGTTCTCGCAGGGAATCCCCGGAATGTGTAACTTTGCACGTTGGCAGCTCCCGCTGAAATACTTCCACACTGACACAGGGAAACAGAAGCGATCAGGCGAATACAGCTCCGGTTCCACAGCCCTGCGGAGGTGCAGGGGCTGAGAGAGATCACACACACACCGTGAAACGGACGTCCCGACTGGTTGGGAAACTAGCCGAATGCTATTGTAGTCGGATGCGTGGGGCAGAGCCGGGAGTCGTTGTCAACTCTGCTGCAAACTTAAACTATCCAGAACGCAACTCCTCCAAAAGGAATTTGCAATTTACAAACCAGATTATTGAAGCCAATTTCCTGAAACGGACCGCATAAATCTGGCTGCCAAGGACAAATATTGTTTCTCCAGCACTGAGGGCAACTGAGACATTTGTTTTGTAATTTAACCCTTGCTCTCGGGAAACTGTACGTTAAGGCACTCTGGAAACTGTTGTTAAAAACTGCAAATTTTCATTTCAGATGCTGATTTGCGCCTGCACAATGCACCTGGCAATGACAATCCACCTGTATAAAGTGCGAAGCAAATTCTAAGGCACGACCTTTCATTTGAAGATGTCATTAGAATACGGAAACACCCATCGATGCACTCATTTGAATTGACATAGTTGTATTCGCCAGATTAATTTATCCACGTGGCACCGGGGCTGGGATCGAACCCGGGTTGCCTGGACTCGACCAGTTGCGCTACTGCGCATTTCAATGGCTCGTTAAAGCAAAGTGGTGTCTTATGAAATTACAAGGATACTGAAATAGTTCGCGGGGGGGAATCCATTCCTAATGGTCTTGACCTCCAAGATAACCCCTCCTGGCCTGTGCCCCATTTGTCCTGCTTCTCTCTCCCAGCTTTCTTCCCCATACCCTCCTCCCGAACCAGTCTGAAGAGGGTCCTGAAATTTCACCCATCCACGTTCTCCATAGATGCTGCCCCACCCGCTGAGTTACTCCAGCACCTTGTGTGCTTTTGTGTAAACCAGCATCTGTTTCTGTATAGATATGACCATCCTTGGAGCAACCATAGTGCAGGAATTGGATTGCAGAGAAATAAAGTTACATATAATTCTTTGAGTTCTTCAGTCACTTCCCCTGTGTTATTTGCATCCATTATCTGCAGTGGGGTTTTGTATTTGAATACCACTTAAACTGTTTTAAATTGCTGAATTGTGAATAGTTGTGGCGACACAAGCGAGCAGGAGCAGATAACAAACCGCTGAAAGAACTGGTTGGAGAGGCGAAGAAAGTCAGAAGAAGGGTCCCAACCCGGAACGTCACCAACCCATGTTCTCCAGAGACGCTGCTTGACCAGCTGAGTTACTCCAGCAGTTTGTGTCATTTATTTTTGCTGGAAGTACTCTGTGGGTCAAGCAGCATCTGTGGAGCCAAATGAAGGGTCAATGTTGAATGTCTGGAACTTGCATGAGGACCAAGGGTGTAGAGGAAGGATGGCCAATGTTAGAAATATAGAAAATAGGTGTAGGAGTAGGCCATTCGGCCCCTTGAGCCATGACTGCCATTCAATATAATCGTGGCTGATCATCCAAAATCAGTACCCCATTCCTGCTTTCTCCCCACGAATCCCTTGATTTTGTTAGCCCTAAGAGTTATATCTAACTCTCTCTTGAATACATACAGTGAATTGGCCCCCACTGCCTTCTGTGGCAGGGAATTCCACAAATCCACAACTCTCTGGGTGAAAACGTTTTTCCTCATCTCAGTTCTAAATGGCCTATCCCATATTCTCAAACTGTGACCCCTGGTTCTGGACTCTCCCAACATGGGGAAATTTTTTCCTGCATCTTGCCTCTCCAATCCCTTAAGAATTTTATATGTTTCGATAAGATCCCCTTTTTTAAGTTTCTATAAGATCACCCCCTTCTAAATTCCAGTGAATATAAGCCCAGTCTATTTATTCTTTCATCATATGTCATTTATCGGGACGACAGATGGCACAATGGGCTAAGTGTTCGGCTGGCGACCGGAAGGTAGCCGGTTCGAATCCCGCTTGGAGTGCATACTGTCGTTGTGTCCTTGGGCAAGACACTTCACCCACCTTTGCCTGTGTGTGAATGTGTGTGAGTGATTGGTAGTGGTCGGAGGGGCCGTAGGCGCAGATTGGCAGCCATGCTTCCGTCAGTCTGCCCCAGGGCAGCTGTGGCTACAGAAGTAGCTTACCACCACCGAGTGTGACTGAGGAATGTATGAATAATGCGATGTAAAGCGCCTTGAGTATTAGAAAGGCGCTATATAAATCCCATCCATTATTATTATTATTATATGTCAGTCCCGCCAGCCAGGGAATTAACCTGGTAAACCTACGCTGTACTCCCTCAATAGCAAGAATGTCCTTCCTCAAATTAGGAGACCAAAACTACACACAATGCTCCAGGAATGGTCTCACTAGGGCCCTGTACAACTGCAGTAGGACCTCTTTGCTCTTATACACAAATCCTCTTGCTATGTAGGTCAACATGCCATTTGATTTCTGCACTGCCTGCTGTACCTGTTGGGAAGTGACACAAGAGGATGAGTAGGTGATAAGTGAATGGGGGATGAGAGGTGGATGGAATCAAGCAACTGGGATGGGGAGGGGTTGGGGGGAGGGGAGGTGATTGTTGAGACAAGCTGGTAGGCCCTTGGTGCAAGTAGATTAGAGAGAGATGATGGTCAGTTGGAAGGAGATTGGTGGGGATGTCGGGAATAGGAAAGGTGAACCAAGGAGGAAGAAATCCAGGTGCATTGGCATGTGGGTGATGGGCAGATGGGATCAGGAGGGGGCAGATAATGAGGGGATAGGGGTGTAAAGTGTGAATAAAGGGGGAGGGGGGGACCTGGCTGGACTGGTGGGTGTAGGAAAAGAACATGGGCGGCGGGGGGGGGGGGGGGGGGGGGGGGGTATCTGACAGTGGAATATTCGTTGTTCACACTATTGGGTTAAATAGTATTTTATTTACGGGGCATGATTCTCATCACGCCAGCTAGAGCAGCCATTTAAATCCCAGATGATTTTAAAAGGTGTTTGAATTCAAGCCTGACAATTCAAGAGTGTCCAATGTGTTGCTACTGAACAACTTTGTGAAAATATACAAAAATAATAATAAAACATCATGGAAGATTCAGCACGGGCACAGGCCATTCGGCCCACCGAGTCCGCGCCGAACAGCAATCACCCCCATACACTATCCTACACACTCGGGACAATTTACAATCTACACTGAAGCCAATTAACATACAAAACTGCACGTCTTTGGAGTGTGGGAGGAAATCGGAGCACCCGGAGAAAATCCACGAGGTCACAGGGGGAGTGTACAAACACCGTACAGACAGCACCTGTAGTCAGGATCAGACCTGGGTCTAAAAAGAGGTTGTCGCGTGGTGGTCGGGTCGTGACGCGGTGTGACACGTGGTGACGCATGTTATCTGCTCCTGCTCTCTTGTGTTTCCACAACAATTCACAATTCAGCAATTTAAAACAGTTTAAGTAGTAACGTGCGGTGTCTCCCAGCCCCTCCAGGATTTTGGAATGTTCAAAATCCTCGCTTGACATCTGCGTGTCTTATCATGTCGTGCGCCCTTTCACACGATGGCGTACGGGTGACGCGTGGTGACGCGTGGTGACACACGGTCATTGCCGATGCTGATTTATTTGGCGTCACTGTGCATCACCTTGCGTCACCCGTACGTTGTCGTGCGTCATGATGCAACAAGATGCGTCGCGGTGCCCCAGATGACGCAACCTGCCGTATCTTGCTGTATCGTGTCGAGGGTAGACGTACATTGAGGCCACTTGATGGCTGTGACGTCACAGGCACTGTCATATGCTGCTGTATGCTGTCGCATGCAGTCCTATGGTGACGCATGGTGACGCGCGCCCTGTCCCATGGTGACGCATGGTGACGCGTGGTAATTGGTGACATACCTTGACGCAGCTGTGTCACATCCTGTCGTACTACTTGACGGTTTTCAGGCGACATTGGGCATCAGGCCCTTAAGGCAGCAAATCTACCACTGTGCCACTGTGCCGCACCCCTTGTGAAAACAACCAGACCTCCACTGGCATGAGGGTGAACATGGGTTATTGCAGTTGAAAACATTCCCATCCTAGAGGATCTGAATGGCCCTGATGTCCTGGAAAGGTCCACAGATTTGACAGTGTACCCCTGTTGAACAATGGAACAATGAGCAAGAGTCCTCAATTCAAAATAAACCCAAGTCTGATAGTCAAACTGATGTCCTGGTGACCTCCTGTGGTCAAGATTGATTGAGGTCTGGAAGATAGATACTAAGTGCTGGAGCAACTCAGCGGCTCTGGAGTAAAAGGATGGGGGACTTTTCGGGGCGGAACCCTTCTTCGAAGTGTTGGTGTGGATGTCCAGGAAGCTCAAACATGGTGCTATCCCAGAACAGGGCGAAGCTGTCCCCCGATAAAGCAACAGCAAGTGAGACTGTAAATTGAAGGATCTCAGGGTCAATAAAGTGCAAATACTCAATAAAAGACACAAAGTGCTGGAGTAACCCAGTGGGACAGGCAGCATCTCTGGAGAAAGAGGAAGGGTGATGATTCAGGTCAGGACCCTTCTTCGGACTCCCAGTAGCACTCAGAATGGATGGATGGTAAGGGCGGGGGGAATTTTTAATGCACGTTGTTAAACTCTTGTTGGTGAGTGTGAAGGAACTGAAAGACATGAAGGTGGAAGAGGAGCCGAGGAGGAGCTAGCTGGAGATTCAATGGGAGCTGGCAACACATGGTTCTTTGTATATAGTTAAAAAGAAAAACAAATGAAAGGGTGACCAGGAATGTGAATATAATTAAACAACAGTGTAACCATCTGTGTTATAGATCCATGGAGTTATAAACAGGCCCTTTGACCCAATGCATCAATGCTGACTTAGTTGGCTACCTGAGCTAGTCCAGTTGGCTGCCTTTTGTTCAGAACCTTCTAAACCAGAGGCCATAGCTACAAGGTGCTTGGAGAACATTTAATGGAGATGTGCAGGGCAAGATTTTTACGCAGAGTACTGGATTCCTGGAATGCACTGCCAGGGTAGTGTTGGAGGCAGATACGATCATGACATTCAGGAGTCTTGTAGATGGGCACATGGAAGTACAGAGATCATGTACAGGTGGATGAGATCAGTTTAACTGGGCATCATGTTCAGCACAAACGCTGTGGGCCGAAGGGCCCCACATATAGAGGGTTGGCTGCCCACATCCCTCAATTGGTAATGCTCTACTTTTAAATGGTACTTAAAACTACTCATCCTGAACTACTTAGTGACAGACATACAGCATGGAAGAAGGCCAACTCATCCATACTGACCTAGATGCCCCATCTAACCTAGTTCCCATTTTCCTATGTTTGGCCCATGTCGTCCATATCCCTCTAAACCTTTCCTAACCATTTACTTGCCGCTATTTCTTTTTGTGTACCCCGCATATGACAAATGCTTTTTTTCATAAGGTCATAAGTGATAGTAGATTTAGGCCATTCGGCCCATCAAGTCTACTCCGTCATTCAATCATGGCTGATCTATCTCTCCCTCTTAACCCCATTCTCCTGCCTTCTCCCCATAACCTCCGCCACCCATACTTTTCCTATTCCCTCCATGGAATGATTATACTTCTCTCCGTTTCCCATCGCCAAAATATGAATGAGGACACTCTCTCCTCCTCCTCGTAACACAGTGCTGGAGGAACTCAGCAAGTCAGGCACCATCCGTGGAGAGAATGGATAGGCGAAGTTCCGGGTCGGGACCCTTCTTCAGTTTGCTCTATTCCTGCTCATTGTGTCTCTATTCCTGCTCTCCACAATAGAACCGGACAAACTGACACAACCCTTCCCTTTCAATCTCCTCTAAATAAATCATGTACAATTTCCAACACTTCTCCTCCCCATTCGTAGTCTGTCCTTCAATCAGCGATCCATTCACAAGATCACAGTGCCATAGAATCCATTTTGCATTTGGTAGATTCTGTGCAGGATATGCCCTTTTGTAAGATGCAAATGTATGGTGGCTTAAAAGCACAGTTCAATGTCAGCGAAGAAATTGTTCAGCAAATCCATGCTCATTAGCAAATATAATTATGATAATAAGATTTGCATTTGGACTACATCCTGAAATGGAAAATAGTCTTGACAGCCAAGTAATTTAGTGAGTCGGAATTGTAATGAGTATATGCTTATTTAGTTGGCATCTGTCCATCTGCGAGGGGTGATGGTGCAGCTTTTATGTTGTCCTGCTTGGAGAGGGGAATGATTAATCTGTGGTCACATTTCCTGCTGTGGCTGACTAGACCTATCCTTGAGAGGCAGACCCTCCCACAGCCTACACAGGTGAAGTTGTTTCTGGCCGTTGCACTGGGGATTGTGTTGCTGTTGGCGTTGACCATTTTGTGGTGTTGGTGCCTGACCTCCAGGGTCTTGAAAAGCATTCTGTTGTGCTGCTTCACACTCACCCGGAGTTCCTTTCTCCACCTCCCCCGGTCCTCCGCAGCCACTTGCCAGTCATCAGTGCCAATGTTAACATTTGTCATGTTTCTTTTAATTATAACCCTGTAGCAAAGCTTTGACCTGCTTCAGGGTTATACAAAGGTACACAAAAATGCTGGAGAAACTCAGCGGGTGCAGCAGCATCTATGGAGCGAAGGAGATAGGCAACGTTTTGGGCTGAAACCCTTCTTCAGGGTTATACAAGACCTGCTGAATTACTCCAGCACTTTGTGTCTTTTTGTGTATTAACCAGCAACTGCAGGTTTTGTTTCTACATCTAGACCTTGTCACAGTGGCTATTTTGAGGTTACATACTGACATAAATGAATACACCGTGTTTCTTATTCTCCCTACCCTCATTGTAACACTGGTTATTTCCTCACCTCTTCTATGCAGGACCTCCCTTCTCATGTGTATCTTGTTGCTGATACCATCCACACATAGTGTTAGATTTAGGCATACCTAGTTAGCCAGTGTTAAAGGCTTTTACCTTGAGTTGCAGTGGTCCTGCGGACACTGATAGACCACGATGATGAGGAACAGGAAGATAATTGTCCTATCACAGGTCATGGGGATAGACACAAAAAGCTGGCATAACTCGGCGGGTCAGGCAGCATTTCTATAGAGAAGAAATAGGTGATGCTTCAGGTCGTGATCCTTCTTCAGATGCTGACTGAAACGTCACCCATTCCTTCTCTCCGGAGATGCTGCCTGTCCCACTGAGTTACTCTAGCTTTGTGTGTCTATTTTCAGTTTAAACCAGCATCTGCAGTTCCTTCCTACACAGAGGTGACTGGGACACGGCTTGTTTTTTTCCACTGCACAGTCACTGCCAAGCTCACTTCAATCCCTGTATGTAAATTTAGTGAGTGTTGCACAGAGTGTTGCATAAGATATCCTCAACGTCCTTAACATAATCAGATTAGTTTTGTAATGGTGCTGTATGTCACGTTGGTATACATTTGATGTTATTGGATTAAAGTTAACATCACATTCCGTTTACCACTAACATTGTGTGCACTTCATTGAAAATAAACATTGAATGTTCCATTAATTCTAGTGTTCGTTACAATAACAGAGAGCCAAAGTCTGTCTCCACAATCAAAACTGTCCAAGATCAGTAGCCAAAAGTATAAGATAACATAAGGTTTGGGCCTAGATTATGGAGAGTGTACAAATATGACAGGAAAGGTTTAGAGAGACACAAAGACCTGAAATAACTCAGCGGGATGGGCAGCATCTCTGGAGAACATGGCTAGGTGATGTTTTGGGTCGGTACGGAGACACAGCGGTAGAGTTGCTGCCTTACAGCGCCAGAGACCCAGGTTCAACCCTGACTACAGGTGCTGTCTGTATGGAGTTTGTACGTTCTCCCTGTGACTGCATGGATTTTCCCTGGATGCTCCGGTTTCCTCCCACACTCCAAAGACATACAGGTTTGTGGGTTAATTGGCTTTGGTAAAATTGATTTTTTTCCCTAGCGTGTGGGATAGTGCTAGTGTATGGGTGATCGCTGATTGACGTGGACTCGGTGGGCCGAAGGGCCTGTTTTCACATTGTATCACTAAAGTCTAAATACTGATTGTGGATGGGTGGGTGGGGGGGGGGGGAGGGGTTAAATGAGAACGCTGGGAAAGAGGAGAGGTAGAACAAAGTGTGGCAGATAATAGATGAACACAGGCATGAGGGGGGGGGGGGGGGGGGGGGTTCGATAGGCCCACACATTACCAGAGACATGGCAATGGCCCAAAATGGCAAGTGTTACCCAGTGCAGGAGTGCCCTCTGCTGATTATTTCAAGATTGACCCAGCCTAATATTGCCTGGAAAAATAACCAAGTAATGTTATCATTCTCCTTACCGCATTATTTAATTATAATTAAAGTCAAATAAACCGAATATATGGGGTTTTTACTGCAAGTCGCATGAGCAATAATTTTCCTTCTAGGCTGCATTGGGCACATCGTAATGCATTGGACTCTCACCTCTCTGTTCAATGGTGTGGATACATATCTGCCGCTCAGACACAACTTCTGGGATTAATACAAATGGACGCCCACTGGTCAGCATTGATGTGGTGGGCCGAATGGCCTGTTTCCATGCAGAAGGATCAACGTCCTTGACACATGGACTGTGCTTTCCGTGGGCTATTTGCACAGAAACGTGCTCTTGCATTACTTGCAAACCCTGCATTGCTGAACTTCCAGGCTGTGCAGCATGGCACTGGAACCCCTGTCAAATAGGCCCTTTCAAAAGTAATGTACTTACCAACTCACAACTCTTTATCCTCTCGGGCTCACACCTGCACTTTGATCCCTAGTCTTTGTCCAACAATCTGCCTATCAAAGAACCCCCTCGCCTGTCTTCACCTCTGACCTGTCGTGCTCTGTCCTGCCCCTTTTCTATCCCAGCTTTCTTTCCCAACCCCCACCCCCCACCCCTCCTACAATCAGTCTGAAGAAAGGTTCTGAACCAAAACGTCACCTATCCATGTTGACCAGCTGAGTTACTCCAGCATGTTGTGCCTGTCCTTGGTATAAACTAACATCTGCAGTTCCTGGTTATTACAATGTACTTACCAAGTTGTCCTTTGTCCACTCAGCCCCACCAGATTCTATCACCCCATTAACAAACCCCCAGCATCCATCTCCCAGTTTACAGCCCGAGATTGATTTCCCCCTTTCCTCACCACCCGATGGCATACATCTCCCCTCATCACCATCTTTGTTTCCCAGAAGCCAACCATCCAGTATTCCCAACCACCGGGTGGCGCCAGCAATGGCTGCCTCGCCAGCAGTCTGTCTGTCCCTTCCTTCTCTGTTGTTTCTTTAGTATGTGTTAAATGTATGTTTTTAGTGTTCTCTAGCTTGTTTTATGTGGGCGGTGGTTGGGGGAAACTTGTTTTTAATCTCTTACCTCGACGAAGATGCAATTTTTTTCCGAATCGTATCTCTGTCTGCACTGGAGTTGGCGACCTCTGCTGGAGACCGACTTCGGTAGCTACAACCGCAGGAGCCTGCGGACTTTAACATCATGTAGCTCATGGTCCCTGGTTAGAAACAGACTTCGGGAGCTCCAAGCCGCGGGAGCTTCGACCGCCCCGACAGATGGTTCAACTGCCCCGACTGCGGGAGAAAAATAAAATGAGGAAAGAAGATTAGACTTTATTGCCTTCCATCACAGTGAGGATTGTGGAGAATCCGCTGTGGTGGATGTTTATGTTAACTTTTATGTAGTTGTGTGTCCTGTTGGTTTTTTTTAGTATGGTTCTATGGTTTTACGAATATCACTGTGCCTTAATTGGAACACGTGACAATAAAAGACCTTTGAAGCCTTTAAAACGTTTGAACTAAAACAGTTCCCTTCCAATATCCTCTCACCAACTAGAGAGCGGTCCTGACCTCCCATCTACCTCATTGGAGACCTTCAAACTATCGTTAATCAGACCTTACTGGACTTTATCTTGCACTAAACTTTATCCTGTATCTGTACACTGTGGACGGCTTGGTTGTAGTTTGTGTATTGTCTTGTTGTTGACTGGAACAGCATGCAACAAAAAAGTGGGTGTCAGGCATTACGGGGAGAAGGCAGGAAGATGGGGTTGAGAGGGAAAGATTGATCAGCCATGATTGAATGGCGGAGTAGACTTGATGGGCCAAATGGTCTTTCTGCTCCTATCACTCATGAACTTATGAAGATGAACCTTTCACTGTACCTCAGTGCACAAAACAATAACAAATTAACTAAACAGATAGACCATTATCTCAGCTGATCACCCTTCCTCTCCCAGACAAATGATAGCTATTCTGATCCAAGTTGACCTGCACCCTGCCAATCCCAATCATCCATCACCATTTTGATCTCGGCCTGACCTAATCACAACCCAATAACTCTCCTTTTGACTGTCCCCTTTCCCATGCCTTGTTTCCTCTCCATTTTCATCTATCATCCCCACTCTGCTTGTACAAACCACCAGATTCTGCAGAGTTCCTTTCCATTTGGCACAGTGTGAGCAAGGAAGGCCTTTCACTGGGCTAAGCTGGTTGAGGAACAAACACAACTCTTGGCTCTCTATTCCAGCTCCAGAACAGTAAGTTTTTGTTGGACTTGTCTCGCACACTTCCCATCAGCAATACACAACACAGGCATAGGAGGATAATTGTTTCTAACTACCACATGAGCTCATTTGGTCTCCCTCAATGAAATCACAGGTATTTTCTCTGTTCAGTACATCCCATCTGAGAACTCAGAAGTTGGAACAATGCAGCATAGGAACAGGCCAATTAACCTACAAACCCGCACGTCCTAACTGGGATTGTACTTCTGTATGGTAATAATATCATTGATCTGTATGAAAAAAAAATCATTGCACCTTGGTACACGTGATAATAAAGGAATAATTGAAGGGATATGGGGAGAGAATGGGAAAGTGGTATGAGAAGCCAAGGTTGGATCAGGCATAATCCTCTTAAATTTTAGACTGGGAATGAGGAGCCAATTTGCCCACCTGGCCCCATAGCAGAAGCATCCACTACGCGGGGCTGGAAACTGGAAGTATCCTGAGCTAATTCTGCCACCACCATCATCTATTGCTACAAGTGATGGCTTCCACTGATTGTCGCCGGAAGCTTGCGTCCTTTTCAGGACAGAGGATGACAGCGATGTCAACATTTGTGTAAAGGAGTGGAGTCTGACACACTGTAACCTTTACTGAGTCTTTAATTAAGGCACATGTTACACATGTCCCAGTATTGAGGTAGCTACATTATAGGTTGCATGCATAAACCATCTACATCCTTTCCCTTGGAAATTTAAATTTAAGTTATAATGGTGGCAGGGTGGTTATACAACCCCTGCAAATCTAAACGAAATCACCGTAACGGACAGGGGGTTTGACAACCCGACCCGAGCGAGTGCGCACGGCACCCTCACCCTCCCCACCCGAAAGAAGAGGAGGAGGCGCAATATCAGCCGGGAAGGAGAAAGCCGGGGGAGACCCAGCCGGGAATGCGGAAGGAGACCCGACCGGCACAGGCGAGCCTGGGGAAGGAGACGGGGGAGAAGGAGGAGACGGAGAGCGGGCAGGGGAGGAGAACCCCGGAAGGGCAGAGGGAGGAGAACGCGGCAAGCGGACTGACCGGGGCATGCAGGGAGCTGAGGGGTAGTTAGTAGTGGGAGGCTCGAAACGCAACGGAGGAGCATAGGGGGCCGCAGGAGGAGGCTGAGGCTCGTTGACAGCCAACAAGTGCTGGCGACTACGGCGGTAGATAGTTCCTTCAAAGTCCACCAAGTAGGATCTGGGTGAATTGTCCACCCCAACCACGGTTGCGAGTCGGGAGAATCCGGTGGCTGTCTGCATGCGGACGACCTGGCCAGGCAGTAGTGTTGAGAGAGGGCGGCAGGACTTGTCGTGAGAGCGGCGCTGTACTTCATGTAGGTATGTTGCAAAACGTACCTGAAGCGTCGCTGAAAATCTGTCCCAGCCCGTGTGCGCGATTTTGGCGCCGTTTAGAGGGGGGCGGGTTTAAAACGCGATTTTCCCTAGCCGAGTTAATTATTAACGAAAATTCGCTGGAAGATTCCCTTGCTTGAGCTATTATTAGTTTTAAGGGCTTTATTTAATTGTTATAGCAGGTTAAAATTTAACCTCTAAACCCCCGACCGCCGACAACGGGCCAGATCTCATACAGGGGAAAACGGAAGGTAGGCTGTTTATTTTTACGTTAAAAAGGGCTTCTTAAGATCCCTTTATACAAAGTTTAAAGTTGCGAGTAGCTCATTTTGGGCCCATTATATCCCGCAGTATTTTTCTGGGCATTTGAGGGCACAAATCTACCGCAATGTGAACGTTCTAAACCAGCGCGTTCACAGGATCCCACTAGAAAGCTGATTTAAATGGACTTTAATTTACAGCAATTAAACACTAAATTCCTTCCATTTGGCCTATAAATTAATGTAAATGAGATTTAAAAATCATGTTTTATTGTGAATTATTTGTGAATATTATTTGGACACTTAGGCTATTTAAAAATGTTAATCATTTATTAAGAAATGGATAGATGTTTAGATCTAGTAATTTGAAGTTTGGAATTAGGTAACTAACTAATTATATGCTTTAATTTCAGGTCATCCAAGTAAGACTATTTTATATTGTTTCAGAATGCTTCAATCTATGATAACTGAAAATTTCATTCAGTTCTCTTAATTTTTAAGAAAGTTATGGGCTTTTGACTGTCCACGATCACAGCTTTTTTGTTATGTCCATAGAAAATCAATAGGGAACAAGATGCTAATTTCCAAGTATGAAAATGGCCATAACTTTTTAAATACTTGAGATATGAAAGTGAATTAGGTGTCAAATTAAACTTATTTTTATGCTTTATCTGATGGGATAAATTGCAGACTTGATTTTTAAAATCTCAAAATTTTGTAACATTGCTACTTCATGCCTTTGAGCAATCCGTTGCTGACGGCAGCAGGCTGGAGGACCTTGGGCACTAGGGATTGCTGGGCGATCGGCATCGGTGGGCAAAGAACGGGGGACATCAGACGTTGGGCAGGGGATCGCATGGTATTGTCCCTGGAAATGTTACGAAGGTTTAACAGACCCTGGTAGAAGTCACCATTGGAGAGATGAGACTGCTCGAGCAAATTCTTGGCACTGCGGACAGCACGTTCAGCCAGGCCATTGCTCTGCGGGTATTCAGAGCTGCTGGTGTAGTGAGTGAAGTTCCACTTCACAGTGAAAGCTTTAAATTCTGCACTGGTGAATTGACGGCCGTTGTCGGTCTGCAAACGGACCGGGGACCCAAAAGTGGCGAAGTGTCGGCGCAGCTTACTGATGACCATTTCAGAGGTGATAGCAGGGAGAAGGTCCACCTCGAACCAGTTCGAGTAGGAGTCGACCAACACTAGGTATTGCTTTCCACGCCATTCGAATATGTCGGCAGCCAGCGATGACCAGGGCATGGCAGGGGCGGGCTGCTGCAGGAGTGGCTGCCGCTGCTGATGTGGGGCAAGAGTGTTGCAATCAGGACAGGAGGCTACTCGGGCCTTAATGTACTTTGCCATGCCGGGCCAATAGTATTGTTCTTGGGCATGTATGACAGTGGCATCGGCTCCGGGATGCCCCATGTGGGCAGCGTTGTAGTACAAGTCGTACAGGGAGGCAGGGACGACCACCTTGTGACCCTTGATGATGATCCCGTCCCGGAGCACTAGTTCATCTCGAACCAGAAAGAAAGGGTGGACACCAGCAGGCAGCGAGGTGCGTTTGCTTGGCCACCCCCGCTTGATGACAGCAGAGAGCTGTTGCAGGTCTGGGTCGTTGGCAGTGTGCTCAACCAGGCACTGGAGCTGCTTAGAGGGAACAAAGTTAACATTGAGTACCTGCAGATCCTCCTGTTCGTAGGGATGTCTGTCGCAGGAGGACCGGGGGGCCCTGGACAGCGCGTCGGCCACATGCATCTCAGTGTCCCTCTTGTAAACGATCTGAAAGTCGAACCGCTGGAGTTGTAGCATCATTCGCTGTAGTCTGGCTGGAGCGATGTGGATGGGTTTATTGCGGATAGTCACCAAGGGTTGGTGATCCGTCTCGACGGTGAACTTGGTACCGAAAAGGAAGTCCTTGAACTTGGAGCAGGCGAACACAACCGCAAGAAGCTCCTTCTCGATTTGTGCATAGCGCTGCTCAGTGTCCGTCATGGTTCGCGAGGCATTAGAAACGGGCTGCAACGAGCCATCATCATAGAGCTGCAGGCAGGCAGCACCTAGTCCGAAACGGGAAGCATCACATGTTACCACAATTGGACGCTGCAGGTCGAAGAACTTGAGAGTCGGCGTGCTGATCAGCTTTGTTTTGAGGAAGTCGAAAGCCTGCTGGTGTTGGGGAAACCAGGACCATGCAATGTCTTTTTTCGTCAGTTGCCTCAGGGGTGCGCTCAACTCGCTGAGGTCGGGGATAAACTTCCCCAAATAGTTGACCATGCCCAGGAAACGCTGCAGGCTGGCAACATCTGTCGGGGCAGGCAGCTCGGAGATAGCGTTGGTCTTCTGCGGATCAGGTTTCAGCCCGTGGGCCGTGAAGATGTGGCCAACATAGGGTACTTCAGCTACACGGAACCTGCACTTTGACGGGTTAAGCTTTAAGTTGATCTGGCGAGCGCGGTCTAGAATCCGTCGGAGATGGTGGTCGTGCTCAGCAGCATCTTTCCCATAGACCAGGATATCATCCACAATAATGGCACACGGCAGACCAGCAAACAGTTGCTCCATGGAGCGTTGAAACACTTCGCTAGCGGAGTTTATGCCGAATGGCATCCACAAAAATTTGAACCTTCCGAAGGGTGTGGTTAAGTCTGAGGAGCGTTTGTCTAGAGGTATTTGCCAGAACGAGCTCCTGGCATCGAGAACAGAAAACACCGTGGCCTGACCGACCTGGGCAGCAACATCTTCTACAGTCCTCATAGGGTAGTGGGGACGTTTTATTGCCAGATTCAAATCTTTGGGGTTTATGCACACCCGTATTTCGTTCTTACCCTTCTTCACGGTGGCGACCATGGTGGAGACCCACTCGGTGGGATCGCTGACAGCTGCAAGCACTCCCATGTCAACCATGTTCTTCAGCATGGCTTCGACCTTGCCCTTCATGGCAAACGACACCCTGTGTGGAGCACGGACCACTGGTACAACCGATGGGTCAGTTGCGATCTTGTATACAAGTGGCAGCTTCCCCAGCTTATCATCGAAGAGGTCAGGGTACTCGGAGTGTGGATTCAGCATCACACGCACTTCGTGGACCGTACGGTCGAAAGACACCAGACCGAGATCCTGACAGGCCTGATTGCTCAACAGAGTCACACAGTCACAGTCAAGAATGAAAAACGACAGGTCACGGGATGATTTCTGCAGCACACAGTGGAAGGTGGCCCTCCCCACAGGTGTTAGCTCCTCTCCCCCATAAGCACGCAATATGGAGCGATCAGCAGTCAACAGCTCATTATTTCTTATCTGTTTGAATAGGGATGTTGACATAACATTCACCTTCGCCCCCGTGTCGAGTTTAGCACTGAAGGACTTGTTGTTGACAGTAATGAGTACAGAAGGATCGGGGAGGCGAGATCGGCCATGAAGGAGAGTGTAAACACTGGCATCTCCCATGGAACAGCTGGGCTCAGAGTCGAGGGCAGTGTCGACAGAAGACTGGGAATCGAAATTGTTATCAGCTTGCTGAAGGTTGTTTAAAACTTGTCTAGGAGCTGAGGGAACATTCCCACGGGAGCGACAGGCAGCTGAAAAATGGTTCATCTTCCTACAGAAATTGCAAGCTTTGCCAAGTGCTGGGCACTGCGACTGCATGGAGTGGATATAATTGCAGTTGGGACACTTCTTGACAAGCGGGACCCGAGGGGCATAAGTCGGCCGCGGCGTAGGGCGAAAGTTGCCTTGTTTGTGACGGGGCATAGCAACACCACTCAGATTAATAGCCCGATTGTCAGATCCCCTCTGCCCATGTGGCGGGGCAACTACTTCAGCTATGCGGCATGCATGCATTACCTGAGTCAGGGTGAGGTCTGGTCTTTGCAGCAGATCTGCACGTAGCTTCTGATCTAGCATGCCGGTGACAAGGATATCTCTGGTGAGCTGATCACGCATGGTCTCGAAACGGCACAGCTGAGCAAGGTAGCGCAGGTCGGCGATAAAACATTCAACAGGTTCATCAGGCTGCTGTTTCCGTGTGAAAAATCTAGCCCGCTCCAATATGCGGTTGGAGGGCAAGTCACAAATCTCCGCAAACTTGCGTAATAGACATACCGGGTCATTTGCAGATTCCGCCGGCTCGACGACCTGGTCGTTGTCATCCAGGACCGCTGGATCATAGTTGAAAGCCTGAGCTCGTTTCATAGTATCGGGACCGGCAAGGTTCAACAGGAGCGAGGCTTTGACCGCATCAGGGTCATTTCGGTGCACGATGTTGATGAAGTGGTTGTAGTCCATCACGAAAATAGCCCAGCGTTCCGCAATGTCAGCGTCAAAGACAAGGGGAGAGGGCTTTCGGCATGAGAATGCCATGATGAATAGGGAATTAAACACTAGTTGGACTAGGGACAAATAAAACCCGATAAACAGGAGGCGCGCGTTTAACTTGCTGACACCATGTAAAGGAGTGGAGTCTGACACACTGTAACCTTTACTGAGTCTTTAATTAAGGCACATGTTACACACGTCCCAGTACTGACTGCATCTAGTCTTCAGGCGTACTGGAACAAACAGGGAGGAACAAGGGGAGGATATCACAGTTATACTGATATGGCTGGGCGTGGTTAGTGGTATTGAGGTAGCTACATTATAGGTTGCATGCATAAACCATCTACAATTTGTAACAGGATGGACACGAAAAGAAGGTTTGCCCACCTGATCCAGTTTCTTATGCTCTAACGTAATTATTTAATGTAACAGGCCTGACATCTTAACTCCAAGCACATCCAGTCATCTCATATCCTCCCCCACAACTATTACCATTCCGCCAGCTCCATCTGCTCCTCTCAGCCTGAGTGCAGCTGAAACTCTCATCCAGGCCTTGGTCATCTGCAACCTATTCCAATGTTCCTTCAGCTTCTCACTTTCCAATCTCTATGACCTTCATTTTACTTACTCATGTTTTTCTCACCCTGCACCACCCCTTGGTAATTTAGTTCAGATCCCAGTCTGTCAAATTTAAAACATGACATAGCTAGACATAAAGTGCTAGAGTAACTCAGCAGGTCAAGCAGCATCTGTGGAGAAAAGGATAGGAAAGATGCTTGCTGGGCCGCTGAGTTACTCCAGTATCTTGTATCTATCTTTGGTATAAAGTTCTACATTGAAACATAATATTTTCTACATTGAAATATAACATTTTCTTTTTTAAACCCATAAGCCTTCAATAGCTCTAATCACCTCCAAACCCACCTGAAGTCAACATCACTCCCACGTTAGTTATCCGTGCATCTCCCTCCCTTCTCCCCACAGTAGGTAGTCACATTGTCAAGATCCAATGCTACAGAATTCCCTTTTTATGGTCAGTCGCTGCATCACCTCACCCTTTACCTGCAAAGCTTCACTGCTTTAGTTTAGTTTAGAGATACAGCACGGAAACAGTCCCTTCGGCCCACAGAGCTCGTGCCGACCAGCGATCCCCTTACTCTAGTCCTATCCTACACACTAGGGACAATTTACAATCTTTACTGAAGCCAATTAACCTACAAACCTATAATAAAATATAGGTTTTATTATAGGCTATAATAAAATCTCAGCTGCCTGCTTCTAAATATCCTTTTTGGGTTCCAGGTCCAGGTCCATCATTTTTAAAAAGGCTTTATAAAAAAGTATGCTGGAATATTTTTCTATTTTGGGGCAATTTGCTGTTATTTCCAAAATATTTGGATCAGTCAGGTGTTCCCAATATTTGGTGTTCTTCCAACACCAATTTTGCTTTTATTTGAAAGGTTTAGTCTATGGGCGCCAAGTTTCTCACACCCTTTCTGTGGGTTTCTGTTGCATTTTATCTTGAGGGGACAATTACATTCAAAGGCAATACCACGGGACAAAACAGACTGTAACAAGATTGTAAACAGACAGAGGTAGCAATCAGCCTTGTAAAATGCAGGGGGAAATTCACCATCCTCTAGCTTAAAGACGTGTACAAAAATCAAATAATCTTGTTTACACATCAATTGATGCACTAATAAAAACTAACAAATTACACATGAAGCTGTAATGTTGGAATAAATTCAATACACCAGTAAATGCAATACTTTATTAATTAATGCAAGAGTTAAATGACAAAATATTACAACAGAGCAATGAAACATGTAAACCGTGCATCTGAACTAGTCCAGACTCAAAATTCGATACATTTAAACACCCTCTTTTAGTCTTATGGATAACAGCAGACGCAAAGTGGTGAAGACGTACAAGCCAGCGCTTTTTCACGGGGCGACTTGACGCAAGATGTAACCAGAGTAAAGTGGTCGTGGTCAAGCACGATATCACACAATATAACGTGGTGTAGATAAAGAGTTCCCACGGTACTCGGCATTTCCGTTATTTGTGCGAGTGACTTGTCCATCTCCCGAGCTTTCCCGTTAAATCTTGAATGAACATTGTGAACTACACGTGGCACAAATGATGTCACTTTTTTTTTCACACACTATAAATATCCTCCCTTGGTTGAATTGGCTCATTTGGAGACATGCCTATACTAAGTAGTTTCGAGTACAGGATGGTGGTTTTTTTCATTGACGCGCTGTATGCAGCAGCCCACTATGTGCATCGAGGACGCTTGCGTGAAGGCAGAAGGGAGAGATTAATTAAAAAGAGAATTAAGAGGAAGTCTCACTGGGTGTGAAAGAGCAAAGAGGCCATCTCTGCGCTTACTACAATTCACAATTGGGGAGTGTGCCGTGGCAGGACAGCTATATTGATGGGTAGCCAACCACAGGAACACTACTGCATGTTAGCAGAAATGCATAACAAATAAGCTGACTTTCTAGTGTTGTCCTCTGAAAAGTGCTTCCTATAAGATGTTCGTCCGCAAAACCTGCCATTTAGCACATTGCATTGTCCCTTTTACTGCCTGAGTTTAGGCTTATTGCGGAGGTTAATGAATATAATGTGTTTAAAATAATCTAGCGTGCCTCATTTGTTGATTTTCGTGTTTGCGAGGCCCTTTTATAGACAAATGTTTGGTGTGATGCACCTTCTCTCAATATGTGCAAGAAGTCGTCTTTTTATATTGTCAAATAGGAATAAAGACTTTGTCTCACATTTACCGTGCTGATTGGCTTATTTTATTTTCTACCGAGAGGTGAAACTTTCAAACGTTTAAATAGCTCAACAATTGATGGACCTGAACACTCAAAAATGAAACTTAATGAAAATGTGATTATATCACCTCCCTTCAACTATTTTGTGTTTCAGCATGAGAGGGATTATAACATTAGAGACATTCATCTTGTAGTGATGTGTTAATGAAGAATTGCAGACATCAAGCTGATAGTAAAAAATATATTTATTTAACAATGAGGTAAACAAGCACTGACAATCAAACTGCTGAGGTAAAAGCTTTATCATACTTCAGGCTATCATAAAATGTGGAGCCACCAACAGAAACAAAGTAATGCCCAAGAGGAAAAGACACACATATTAACATACAGACATTTACAGCAAACCCAATCTGTCGAAGATTGACACAAAAAGCTGGAGTACCTCAGCGGGACAGGCAGCATCTCTGGAGAGAGTCTGAAGAAGGGTCCATTTTGTGTCTATCAGTCATATCAATTTACACGCAAATCTTTGATCTTAAACTCATGGTCCAGTTTTGCTGCACAGCGTATTATACAAGTTCACACCAGTGTAATATCCGTGCATAACATAACACAATCAATGACTATCACTGCTGCTGTCCTAATTCCCCATTTACTCCCCCAATTCCCCATTTACTGGTGCGCTTCCCTAATTCCTCATTTACTGGTGCGCTCCTCTAATTTCCCCAAGACTATGCTTTCATCTAGGGTCTTTGTTCAAACCATCTGCCCCCTCGCCCGTGTCCATCTATTACCTGAGATAGACACAGAATGCTGGAGTAACTCAGAGGAACAGGCAGCATCTCTGGAGAGAAAGAATGGGGTTAAGGATTGGGTGAGTTTGGGAAACCCATTCCTTCCATCCAGAGATCCAGAGAGTTACTCCAGCATTTTGTGTATCTTCGATTTAAAGCAGCATCTGCAGTTCCTTCCGACACCTGCCATGCTTGATCCTGCCTCCTCTTTCCCAGCTGGAACCGAAACGTCACCTATCCATGTTCTCCAGAGATGCTTCCTGCCTGAGTTATTCAAGCATTTTGTGTCGAAAAGTGGAACTTGCTACGAAAAGTGGAATCAGATACAATCAGCAGGTTTGAGAGACATTTGATTTGAAGTTTGAAATTTCCAAACACATTTTAATCAACTCGCACCGAATGACTAGTTCCAAAGTTTTCGCCAGATAAAGGATATTGAGAACACCTTTTTTACTCACCTTCTGTCCCCTCTGTCCAGCTTCCGGGTTTACCGTTCGCAGGAGTTCCCACGGTAACCGCAAGAGTTATTACGGATATCGCACTGGCCACTACGTTCATATAATGTTGCAATGCTCAACCACAAGTGTACAAGTCACTCTTGGAGAAATTCAAGCTTGCTTGAATTTTCTCCCGAATCACCAAGTTACACGATCACCTGCCGTTAGCGCCACGGTGGTCCACGGTGGTCCACGAATGCCGTACTGTTATCGCACGAGGTTCCCACGATGTTAAACTCTGGTTAATGGCCGGTTCTCACGGTGCGACCTGACACAAGATGTCACCAGAGTGAAGTGGTCGTGGTCCAGCACGAGTTCCGCACGATATAACGGGGGGTAGATAAAGAGTTCCCACGGTACTCGGCAATTCTGTCATTTGTGCGAGTGACTTGTCCGTCTCCCGATCTTTCCCGTTAATCGTGAATGAACATCGTGGACTGTAGTGTAGTTAATCATGTGGCACAAATGATGTCACTTTTTTTCACACACTATATAAATATCCTCCGTTCGTAGAATAGGCTCATTTGCAGACATGCCTATACAAAGTTGGTTCAAGTACAGGCTGGTTGTTATTTTCATTGACGCGCTGTATGCATTAGTGCAACATGTGCATCGAAAACGCTTGCGTGAAGGCAGAAGGGTGAGATTAATTAAAAAGAGAATTAAGAGGAAGTCTCACTGGGTTAAGCCCATGTTTCAATGGAGACCTCAATTTGGACAATATGAGCAACTGCTTAATGTGCTGTGTGAAGAGGATAAAAGTGCATTCAAAAACTTTGTCAGAATTTCACCCGAGCTCTTTAATGAGTTAAAGAATAATTTGGGACCTCTGCTGAAGAAGACTGACACTGTAATGAGAAAGGCACTGGAACCAGGGTTGCGCATAGCAATCACTCTCCGCTACTTGGCCTCAGGCGATTCTTATAAAAGTCTATCTTACAACTTTCTTGTCGCCACCAACAGCATCTGTGGTATTGTCCGAGAAACCTGTGAGGCGATCATCCAATTTTATTCAGCTGAAGTGATGGAATGCCCCAGTACACCAGATGCGTGGAAGAGAGTTGCACTGGGGTTTGAAAACAGGTGGAACTTTGCTCACACATGTGGAGCTTTGGATGGCAAGCATGTGGCAATTCGTAAACCACCCGGAGGTGGCTCAAATTATTTCAATTACAAGAAATTCCACTCAATTGTACTCATGGCGGTGGTTGATTATAACTACAACTTCCTGTATGTGGATGTGGGCACACCTGGAAGTGTTGGTGATGGCCGGATTTGGAAAGAAACCTGGCTTGGAAAGAAAATGGAAGGTGGAACAGCAGGCATGCCTGATCCAGAACCTCTGTCAGGAGAAGACAGCCCGGACATCCCATATGCGATGGTTGCTGATGAAGCCTTTGCACTACCGCCCTGGATTATGAAGCCATATCCACAGAGGAATCTAACTAGGGAACAGAGGATCTTCAATTACAGGCTGTCAATGGCCAGGAGGGTAGTAGAAAATTCTTTTGGCATCTTGGCAAAAAGATTTAGATGCTTGCTCAAGACAATGGAGCAGAGGCCCAAGAATGTGGAGAGTATAGTATATGCAGCATGTGTTCTGCACAACCTGATCTGAATGAGAGGTGCAGCTGCTGGATCAGCAACATCCATCCAGGACGGTGACATAGTGGACAGTGACACAGGGGAAGTAACACTAGGTGCTTGGAGAAGTGGTGCGAACAAGTTGAAAATGGTCTCACTGCTGCGTTTGAAAGGTAACTCGGGCACATCCAGTGTGAAAGAGCAAAGAGACCATCTCTGCGCTTACTACAATTCACAATTGGAGAGTGTGCCGTGGCAGGACAGCTATATTGATGGGTAGCCGACCACAGGAACAATACTGCATGTTATAAGCTGACTTCCTAGTGTTGTCCTCTGAAAAGTGCTTCCTATAAGATGTTCGTCCGCAAAACCTGCCGTTTAGAACATTGCATTGTCCCTTTAAATGCCTGAGTTCACGCTTGTAGCGGAGGTTGATGGATATAATGTGTTTTAAATAATCTTGCGTGCCTCATTTGTTGTATATCGTGTTTGCGAGGCCCTTTTACAGACAAATGTTTTGTGTGATGCATCTCCTCTCACTATGTGACAGAATTCGTCTTCTTATATTGTCAAATAGGAATAAAGACTTTGTATCACATTTACCGTGCTGATTGTCTTATTTCATTTTCTACCAAGAGGTGAAGAACACGTTTAAATAGCTGAACATTTCAGGGTCCTGCACACTCAAAAATGCAAATGAGTGAAAATGTGATTATATCACCTCCATTAAGGTATTTTGTGTTTCAGCATGAGAGGGATTATAACATTAGAGACATTCATCTTGTAGTGATGTATTAATGACGATTTGCAGGCATCAAGCTGATAGTAAAAAATAAATTTATTTAGCAGTGAGGTAAACAAGCAATGACAATCAAAATGCTGAGGTAAAAGCTTTATCACACTTCAGGATATAATAAAATGTGGAGCCACCAACAGAAAAAAAAAATGCACAAGAGTAAAGGATCACCCTCTCCCTGCTCCAAGGAGCCCACAGGCTGTGGTATCTCTGGCATCTCCTCTTGCCTCTCCGCCTGTCTCTCTTGCTGAGTCTCCTCCTCATTTACCTGCATGGCTAAAAACTTTCTGACTTTCTTTGACCCCTTTCTTTGCGCTTTTCTGAGAGGCATCTCTGCAAGTCTTACTGTGAAAAAGGTTCTCAAACAATGACAATTAGGTGGGACGTCCTCGATGGACACATGGTCCATTGGCAATATTGAGACCACCTTTTTTACTCACCTTATGTCCCCTCTGTCAAGCTTCCGGGTTTACCGTTTGCAGGAGTTCCCACGGTACCCGCAAGAGTCATTACGGATATCGCACGGATATCGCACTGGCATCTGCGTTCATACAATGTTGCAACGCTCACCAAAAAGTGCTCAAGTCATTCTTGGAGAAATTCAAAATGTTTTGAATTTTCTCCCGACCTTACAAAGTTACACGACTGCCTGCCGTTAGCGCCACGGAGGTCCTCGGTGGTCCACGAATGCCGTACTGTCATCGCAGGAGGTTCCCACGATGTTAAACTCTTGTTAAGTCTTGCGTCAGGTCGCACCGTGAGAAAGCCCTTTAACTCTTGCTTCAAGTCGCCCTGTGAAAAAGCTGCTAACTGTCAGCCAGTGCCATTTTCAAAGTCAGGCTAGGTTTTGGTGGAAAATATAATGTGCAAGGGGGAAATTTTAAGCAACGTCACTGGAATTCTTGGTCTCAATGGCTAACATGATTTATTTGATGGAGTAAAAGCATGTGTGTTTGTAGGTGTATGTGAGCCTGCATGTTCAGATATAGATCTCACTTAGGTTCATGCCCTTAATAGACCTACATGCGCAGAATGCACATTGTGGAAACACAGCCTCACATGCAAGATGCAAAATACCTTTAGAGAAGGGAAGAAGTTGGCAAGTGATATCAATTAGGATTGTTGGAATCTTGAGCAAAACACAAAGTGCTGGAGAAATCACACAGACTTAGGTCAGGCAGCATTTCTGGAAGAAATTGATAGGCAACGCTTTGGCTTGGGATCCTCCTTCATAAAATTTGACGAGGCCTCACCCGCTGCGTCACGTCCTTTCCCTCCATAGATTCTACCAGATCTGCTGAGTTCCTCCAGCACTTTGGGTTTTGCTCAATTAAGATTCTACGTTAAAGATAACAAGTAGTTCAGCGGGCCAGGCAGCATCTCTGGAGAAAATGGATAGGTGATGTTTCGGGTCGAGACGCTTCTTCTGAAGAAGGGTCTTGACCCGATACATCACCTATGTTCTATGTTCTCCAAATATGCTGCCTGACCTGCTGAGTTACTCCAGCACTTTGTGTGCTTTTGTGCATTGACCAGCACCTGCAGTTTCCTTGTTTCTACATTCTAAAATTTGTCACTGTTTTCTGACATGGTAGTAACCTACAGGAAATGTCTCACAATGGCTATCAAGTCCGAACATGTTCAAAACCCTGCATTAAATGCCTTGTGCAATTGTTTACTGCCTGTCAAAGCAGTGAGCTAATTATTTACATGCAAATCTATAAACAAAGGAAGTAGAGGAAATTAACTGTAAGAAATAGCATTTTAAAATAATATGTTAAAAATAGAAGGGAAAAAATGTGCTTTGCTTTTTGTCTGCAGGCTCAATGTTACATGAGAACATAATGCATTATTTTTACCTATCTCAATCGGGAGATTTCAGAGGAATTTTCAGTAAAAAAAATATCTTGCTCCAAGTCAGCCTTATATGTTATTACATGGTGACACCATTGTTTGCATCTTGAGCAGTTATTGGCATCTGACAAACAAGCTTGCATTTTACATGGTGACTTTCAGTTTCAGGAAGTCCTGAATCTAACATGCATTGCATTTCAAGGCACTTTGAAGGGATGTTGGTATTGCTGGGCAACATGACAGCCAATTTGCACACATAGTCATAGAACGTGGAAACAGGTCCTTCGGCCCAACTTGCCCACACCGACCAACATGTCCCATTTACGTTAGTCCCACCAGCCTGCGTTGGCCCATATCCCTCTAAACCTGTCCTATCCATGTACTAGTAGCAGTCTGAAGAAGGGTCTTGACCTGAAATGTCACCCATTTCTTCTCTCCAGAGATGCTGCCTGTCCCGCTGTTACTCCAGCATCTTGTTTCTACCTTCCATTTAAACCAGCATCTGCAGTTCTTTCCTAAATACTATCCATGTACCTGTCTAATTGTTTCTTAAACATTGAAATAGTCCCTGACTCAACTACTTCATTTGGCAGCTCGTTCCATACACCCACCACCCTTTGTGTGAAAAAGTTACCCCTCAGATTCCTATTAAGTATTTCCCCTTCACCTCAAACCTATGTTCTCTGGTTCTTGATTCCCTTACCCTGGGCTAGAGACTCTGAGTCTACCCGATCTATTCCTCTCATGATTTTATATACTCTATAAGATCAGCCCTCATCCACGTCAAAGGCCTCTTAATTCTTGCTGATTGGGGGACAAACCTTTGCCAGAATACAAATAAGTTGTCCGTAAGGTTAAAACTGTATGAAATTTGTTTACTTTAGTTTATAGAGCGTGAAAACTGGCCCTTCAGCCCACCGTGTCCACCCGATCAGTGATCACCCCGTACACTAGCACTAACCTACACACTAGGGACAATTAACAATTCAGACTGAAGAAGGGTCTCGACCTGAAACGTTTTCCATTCCTTCTCTCCAGAGATGCTGCCTGTCCCTCTGAGTTACTCCAGCTTTTTGTGTCTATCTTCAGTTTAAACCAGCAACTGCAGTTCCTTTTTACACCTTTATACTTTATCTCCAAGACAGTCAGCTCACACCTACATAACCACACCTGTCTGCGAGCCCCTTATCTATAACATTGTTTCTTTGGACTTCATGACTCCAGTCCTCTCCTACCTTACCCCTTGCACAAAGCAAAACACATTGAAAATTCAACTACCCGCATTCCAACATGCGCTGCCCATTCACCTTCATATTCCTGTTCCCATTCCTACAATGCCTCATTTTTACATTTCTCATCACTTGCCCAATCCCTCTCTGGCTTTGCCCCGAGTTATCTCTTCCAGTCCAAAAACCATTTAAGTCAATCTAAGTCCTTCCTATCTGGCTATTGTACACCTCCCCACCTCATCATTCATTGTCATACAGGCAGTGGCGTAGGGTGGGTTTTGCGCGCCCGGGGCAGTTTAAAATATTGCGCCTCCTCATTAGCGGTTTTTGGTTTCTTCCTTCGGGGGATGCGACTTCTTTTGTCGTATCCCCCGTCTCCTCCGAGGCCTAATGGCGGCTTCGGAGCTGGGGCAGCGGTAGCGGCGGCTGGGACAGCGGCGACCAGAACTCGGAGCTGGGCAGCGGCAACGGCGGCTTTGACAGCGGCCGCCCGGCATCGGAGCCGGGACGGCGGCGGCAGCGGCTGGGACGGCGACAGCGGCCGCCCGGCATCGGAGCTGGAGCAGCGGCAGCGGCGGCCTGGCCTCGGAGCTGGGACAGCGGCAACCAGAACTCGGAGCTGGGGCACGTTCCGGCGGCAGCGGCCACTCGACCCGACCACGGGCCCAGTGGACGACAGCGGCGGCTGGGACAGTGGCAGTGGCCTCGGCGCAGAGATCGCTGGTTGGTTAAAATTGTTGGATACATTTTTAGGGGCGCAAAAAAATTGTTAGATAAAAAAAATTATAAAATGGCAAAAAAAATTACATTTATTACAATAATTCAGGGGAAGGCTGCTAAAGAGGTGCAGCGTGCCTTTAGAACAATTTTTTTTGCCATTTTATTAAAAAAATTTATCCAACTATTTTTTTGCGCCCCTAAAAATTTAGCGCCCGGGGCAACCACCCCTCTGGCCCCCCCCCCTCACGCTACGCCACTGCATACAGGATACATCTGTCATACAACTGACATCTTTAATCAGGATTTAGTCACATCTTTATATGGCTCCCTATTGAATGATGATTGCTGCCATACTGAGAGTGAGATAAATAGAAGGCCATCAGTGGCGGCTGCCTCGCCAACGGTTATTTTTGCTATTTTTAGTATGTGTTAAAAGTATGTTTTAGTGTTCCTTGGTTTGTTTTAGGTGGGGGTGGTGGGGGGGATTTGGGGAAAACTTTTTTTCAATCTCTTACCTCGACGGAGATGCGATTTTTTTCCATATCGTATCTCCGTCCCCACTGCGGCCTAACATCGTGGAATTGGCGGCCTTTCCTGGAGACCGCCTCGTTGCTCCAAACCGCGGGAGTCTGCGGGACTTTAAAATTGCGGAGCTTGCGATCCCTTTGTCGGGGATCGAAGTTCCAACCGTGGGGCCTGTGAACTTTAACATCTTGAAGCCTGCGGTCACTGGTAAGAAGAGGCCGATTCGGGAGCTCCATGCCGTGGAGGGAGTTTCAACTGCCACGACGAGGGAGTTTCGATCACCCTGACGGGGGCTTCAATCGTCGGCTGCGGGGGCTTTGATCGCCCCGACTGCGAATGGTTCGACAGCCCCAACCGCGGGAGAACAAGAGGAGGAAGATTGAACTTTATTGCTATCCATTCACAGTGAGGAATGTGGAATCCACTGTGATGGATGTTTATGTTAACTTTAATGTTGTTTTTCACTCAGTATGGCTGTATGGTAACTCAAATTACACTGTAACTTAATTGGTACATGTGACAATAAACTCACCTTGAAACTATTCTGGGGAATACTGGATTACTTAAATGGTGCATTGGTAGCAGGAGAAATATCAGGACTTTAACTCATCGATTTACAAGACAACACCATCAACAACCAAGGGGAAATCTTTTAGAAACATAGAAATTAGGTGCAGGAGTAGGCCATTCGGCCCTTCGAGCCTGCACTGCCATTCAATATGATCATGGCTGATCATCCAACTCAGTATCCCGTACCTGCCTTCTCCAGGAATCAGTCTGGTGAACCTTCTCTGCACTCCCTCTATGGCAATAATGTCCTTCCTCAGATTTGGAGACCAAAACTGTACGCAATACTCCAGGTGTGGTCTCACCAAGACCCTGTACAACTGCAGTAGAACCTCCCTGCTCCTATACTCAAATCCTTTTGCTATGAAAGCTAACGAGATGAGAAAAACATTTTTCACACAGAGAGTAATGAATCTGTGGAATTCTCTGCCACAGAAGGTAGTTGAGGCCAGTTCATTGGCTATATTTAAGAGGGAGTTAGATGTGGCCCTTGTGGCTAAAGGGATCAGGGGATATGGAGAAAAGGCAGGTACAGGATACTGAGTTGGATGATCAGCCATGATCATATTGAATGGCGGTGCAGGCTCGAAGGGCCGAATGGCCTACTCCTGCACCTATTTTCTATGTTTCTATGTTAACAACTGAGCAGAATGTTCAAGCCGCACTTATATTCAAAGGGATGGCAAGTCGTGAAGAAAACTAAGCTGCAGGTTTCAGTTTTCACTGCCTGGAGTGTGATCCGGTGGAACAAGTAACCCACTCTTAATTTCCACCAATATGCAATCCATTAAAAGATCAGATGGGGATTAAGGACCAGGGATCTGCTCTGCACAAACACAGCCACAGGGTGAAGACTAAAATCTAATCCCATATACAGAGTGTATGTAGTAACCCTTTCCTTTAGCCTTTTTCAACAATGTATTTGTTTCGATCCCTAAACTTACCATGTATATTAATTCTCTCATTGTCCAAGCACTTGTACAGAACTTTTTTTTTCTAACTGCGACTGTACTTTGAGATAAGTCCAGCTACCCATTCTCCAGCTAGAAGTATTTTCCCCTATTGGCTCGATTAAGACCTCTCATTATTTTGCTCATTTCCATCAGACGTACACTCAGTCCAACTAACCACTCGGCTTTGCCAAGTAATCCCATGGGATTTGCGGGATGGGTTTGTGTGAGAATATAGAGATACATGTCCAAAATCAAAATCCTACCAAATTCTACATCCTTCGCAAATTACAGTGCAAAACCACAGCATTACATTTTTTTTAAACCAGGTATCTCATTCTTAGCAAGTGCACTTGTTATAATATATTTATTATCCAAAGTCATATTTTTTTACACAAGGATACAGAACCAGTTTTATTGTATAGCAAAATAAGTTTTGGAAAACACAAAATGGTCTTTTGATTAAGCAGTCGCATCTTAGTGAAAATCTTCTTCACTGTATGGTGGGTTTGTATCAGTCTATAGATTACAAAGTTGCATGTAATTATCAATCAAAACATACAGCATGAACTACAGCATAATGCAAATTATAGTTTCCTATTATTATTTTCAATCAGATAATTTTAGCCAGTTAAGCAATGGTAGAACACAGAAAGTAACTGCATGTAAGCTTATAAACCAATGCAGCAGGGGATTCGTAATGTCCCTTATCTGACATCTCTTCATTTTCTTTTACTTTTAATTAACCTATTGAGATCACAACAGAACATAAGCAAATTATCCATCACCACAGACTCATTCACGCGGCATTTCTTAACTGTAATCAGGTGTTTTCTACCAGAGCTGATAAGGAAGTTGAAATGGTAAATCATGAAGTGGTGGTAAATAGAATTACATTGTTTGCTCGTAATTAATTCAGACATAACAGAGATATCATACAGTGTTAACAAAGCAGGGCTGAGAGGAACAGAGAGACCAGTTTAGCTAACGACAGGCAATATATTTGCTGTACTTCAAATGGCCTCAGGGAGGCAAAGGAAGTCAGGGTTTCGACACTCGAGTGCCATCCAGTGACTCTCCTGTGAAATGCACCTGTGAGAATTTCACCAGCATTGCCTTTAGCGCTGAATAACTTGCTAGCATTTACTTTCATTCACACATGGCTACCCACGAGATGCCATAGGACTGTTAGCATAGTGGTTACCCCGACCCCACAATCAGCTCTGTGCCTACAGGGAAATGACAGGAGGTATCTTACTTCAATCTCATCATAGACACAAAATGCTGGAGGATCTCAGTTGGACAGGCAGCATCTCGGGAGAGAAGGAATGGGTGATGTTTCGGATTGAGACTCTTCTTCAGACTGAGAGTCAGGGGAGGACACTAGAGGTATGGAAGGGTAAGGTGTGAAAATGACAGATCAAAGCAGAGCTGGAGAGCAGGAGGAATCACAGAGGGGGAGCAGGGAGAGAGGGTGTTGCAGAGCTCTCGTCGGAGAGAGGAGGAGAATTTCTTCAAAGTATCATCACCCTGCTTAGACCTTCCTCTCTCTCACTTGCTCTGCACCTCAACCATACAATCTATGATTACAACTTTAAATACTAACCTGCTTGCTAAAAAGAATGCAATCTTAAATAAGTACAACGATCTTAAATAACACATCCATTCTCCTTTCAGAAAAATATAATTGGCATTTTTGTGGAATCTATATATTTTAGAATGAAAGCTATGTACACTCTATACAATTTGGGCATAAAAATTAACATCTTTTACAACTCTTATAATATTGTAATGTACACAGGTAGAATATTTTAATTTATAATATATATAAGTTGATATATCTACGTTTCAAATGAGCTGTAATGTCTTCCATAATGTAATAAAAAGGAACTGCAGATGCTGGTTGATACCAATTGCCAATTTGTTATGGGCGGAAGATTGGCAATTCACCCCTATAACCCCACACTGAGTTTGTACAATCAGGGCTGGTTGTACTCTTCATTTTGTTACAAATTTCAATTAGTTACAAATTTCAGCCAAGTAGTTGAGTGGGTGTAAAGATTGAAAATCGGTAACAAGGGTGTCAATTTAGGCTGAAGATAGACACAAAAAACTCGAGCAACTCAGCGGGTCAGACAGCATCTCTGAAGCCCGAAACGTAACCTGTTCTTTTTCTCCGGAGATGCAGTTTGACCCGCTGAGTTGCTCCAGCTTTTTGTGCCTATCTTTGGTTTGAACCAGCATCTGCATTTCTTTCCTACACAGTAAATGTAGGCTACTCTTTCATAATGGCACAAGGTTAAGGCTCGACAACAAATCATTTGCTAATTCCTTAGAAGTACTGAAAAAGTCTCATGGCAGAAGGAACAGAATTGAGAAGAGCCACATCACTTTTATCAATTATGTTTTGGAGATCCCAGTGTCCACCATTTTTCACTTTCACATGCCCAATAAACCAAATAGCAATGCCAATGATAATTGGATCAGCATATTAATCTAGTTTAGTTTAGTTTAGTTTAGAGCATGGAAACAGCCTTTTGGCCCACCGAGTCAGCACAGACCTTTAAACACCAGTTCTATGTTATCCCACTTTCTCATGTACTGCACATTAGGGACAGTTTCAGAGACCAATTAATCAACAAACCCGACGTCTTTGGGAAGTGGGAGGAAACCGGGGCACCCGGAGGAAACCCACGTGGTCAGAGGGAGAACGTAAAACTCCACACACTCAGCACCCGAGGACAGGTTGGAACGTGGTTCTCTGGCGCTGTGAGGCAGCAGCTCAACCCTCTGTACCACTGTGCTGCCCTTATTCTGGATTCCCCCCAGTTCTAGATGAGGAAATGAATATTAGTGAAATACCTGAATCTAGAAATTCATCCTTGAACAGCAGTGTTACTTTGGTGCTGCAACTCCAACAACTTCAATGGGATTTGAATATCAGAGACCCTTTACCATGTGCCCTCAATACTATAGTGTGCAGTATTGACTAGGGATAAATTTTCTGGGTAATAGTGCCTCAAGTACAAGTTAACAATTTAAAAAAAATAGTATGCTTACAAGACCATTCTTCGCTCACAGGGTCATGTATTCGCACGCAAGGATTATAATTTAAAAAAGTAGAATAACTTAATAGAGAGACCTGACTGGAATGCAGCCTTTTTATAACTACCCGATGAGTTACAATGGTCAATGATAATGGATCTGTGTTGAGGTTCAAAGTAAAATTACATCACAGGACAGGGAAGCAGTACAAAATCTTGTTAAAAAATAAGATTTTAAACAAAAGGATTTCAAGTAGGCCATTTCATTCATTAAGGTGGAATTTCTGAAACTCAGGCTGGTCAAATAAAAAGCTCCTGATATGATACTGCCACAGTTTGATCCCCATCCACTTCTGCTGAACTCCATCCATTCTCACTTCTAAAATAAACTTTCAAGATACGTCCTTGTGTATTTCTTCTTTTCCCTTTCTCCTACTTCAGTGCTCTAAACAAAGACGAGGTGGGGTGGTGACCTTTTGTTGGTCTTGGCTGTCATGATTTAGTGAGGAATTGCTTTGCTTTTGGCTGCTTGTGTTGACTTTGGCTGTTAATATTACCTTTTATTCTACGATAACAGATTATACGCATTCACAAACGTAGAAGCTGAAAGTTACACCCTGAAGAGCTAACGAATATAGATAACGTTGGAGTCTTAAAACATAAAAATAGTGGATCAGAAATAAAATATCCTTAAAAATAAACCATAGTTTGATGTATGAATTGAGTGGTCAAAGAACATAACATTAAAACATCTTATGGAAATAACATAAATATAAACAGCCAAACTTTTTTTTAAAACAGCAAAATTCTTAACACCAAATATATTCAAAAGGTTAAAAAACAAGACTTGAAACAAAAAGATATCGAGATGCATTTTAAATACTCCACAGTAGCAGTTGCAAATGAAAAGGACTTAGGAAGTAGTGGAGAATTGCATTGATCTGGCGCAGAAGTGTTGTGATTGATTGAAAGATACAGCATAGCAACAGGCCCTTTGGCCCTACGAGCCCATACCAACTATCGATCGCCCATTCCCACTAGTTCTATGTTATTGCACTTTCACATCCTCTCCCTACACACTCGAGGCAATTTAGAGGCCAATCGACTTACAGTGAAAATTATAATGCAATCTCCTGTAGAAACAAATCATTTTGTATAAATGACCCCTCCATCTACAAATATATATATATTTTTTTAATGAGATTAGGTTTGTCTTGGGGTTTCCATTGCCGTTTTTTTCCCTTATGAAAACTCACAATTCCCTTCAAAGATTCAATTCATAAACTAAATTCAGCTCCATAATTTTGATTGTATTTACCTAAATATATTTTTACCAAACTAATTTCATAGCTAAATATAAAGAAAAACTTTGTATCATTTAAATTCATCTTTCGAAAGGTAAGAAAGTTATATTAAATAAACAATTACCACAATCTAGGTCTTGCACTACTGAAACAGAGAAGTGTGCATCCCAGTAAACTCTGTGGAGATGATTAATTGAGAATAATGTGTTCAACTGGAAGATGTGTTCTTCATAAGTGCCTCATGTCATTCCACTGCTTTTGAAACAGATGTCATGTTGCCATTAGACTTTAGAGATACAGCATGGAAACAGGCCCTTTGGCCCACCCTGTCCGCGCCGGCCAGCGATCACTCCATACACTAGCACTATGTTACACACTAGGGGCAATTTGCATTTACAGAAGCCAATTAACCTACAAACCTGCACGTTTTTGGAATGTGGGAGGAAACCGGAGCAACCCACGCAATCACAGGGAGAACGTGCATAGTCCGCACAGGCAGCATCTATAGTCAGGATCAAACCCGTGTCTGGCGCTGTAAGGCTGCAACTCTACCGCTGCGCCACTGTGCCACCCTTTGATATATAAGAGAAATCTGTACAAGCTGTATGTGTTAAATGAAACTCGCTGGAATACATGATACTTTCAGTAAGAAGTGCTTGCTGTGTGAGGAAGGTTGCCCCCTCTGACATTCAGTCTGGTTTCTATGGAGAAGCGGGTGATGGTTTCATTTCTAAACCAGGATCCAGATCCTGTTGGCATGTGGGGGCCTGGAGTTTCCAGTTGACGAAGGGCATGCTGGGCCACAGGTGCCGTTGGTACTGTTCACATTTCAGAATGAGATCGTTCACCGAAGTATTGCTTCGGATCCATTGCCGGAGAGAACTGGCAGGCGACGTTGGCGGTATGAGAAGGCTTTGAGTCTTTTGTAGCCTCGTGCTGTATTGCAACCTGAAACAGAGGGGAGCAGGCAAAATGAGGAGAAGCCAATCATTTAAATACTGAAAGATATTTTTTAAACATTTGGAAAAGATGCATTAAAAGATATTTTAAAAATGCAACTGGATACTGGACTTTATAACCAACAGACCCCAGTCTGTTAGGTTAGACAAGCACACCTCTTCAACCCTCACCCTGAACACCGGCGTTCCACAGGGCTGTGTGCTGAGCCCCCTCCTCTACTCCCTCTTCACCTATGACTGCACACCTGTACATGGTACTAACACCATCATCAAGTATGCAGATGATACAACGGTGATTGGCCTCATCAGCAACAACGATGAGTCGGCCTACAGGGAGGAGGTCCAGCACTTAGCAGCATGGTGCGCTGACAACAACCTGGCCCTTAACTCCAAGAAGATCAAGGAGCTCATTGTAGACTTCAGGAAGTCCAGGGGCGGCACGCACACCCCCATCCACATTAACGGGACGGAGGTGGAACGTGTTTCTAGCTTCAGGTTCCTGGGAGTCAACATCTCCGATGACCTCTCTTGGACCCACAATACCTCAACTCTGATCAAGAAGGCTCACCAGCGTCTCTTCTTCCTGAGGAGACTGAAGAAGGTCCATCTGTCTCCTCAGATCCTGGTGAACTTCTACCGCTGCACCATCGAGAGCATCCTTACCAACTGCATCACAGTATGGTATGGCAACTGCTCTGTCTCCGACCGGAAGGCATTGCAGAGGGTGGTGAAAATTGCCCAACGCATCACCGGTTCCTCGCTCCCCTCCATTGAGTCTGTCCAAAGCAAGCGTTGTCTGCGGAGGGCGCTCAGCATCGCCAAGGACTGCTCTCACCCCAACCATGGACTGTTTACCCTCCTACCATCCGGGAGGCGCTACAGGTCTCTCCGTTGCCGAACCAGCAGGTCCAGGAACAGCTTCTTCCCGGCGGCTGTCACTCTACTCAACAACGTACCTCGGTGACTGCCAATCACCCCCCCCCCCCCCCCCCCCCCGGACACTTATTATTATTTATTCAAATCATTTGCTATGTCGCTCTTCCAGGGAGATGCTAAATGCATTTCGTTGTCTCTGTACTGTACACTGACAATGACAATTAAAATTGAATCTGAATCTGAATCTGAATCTGAAAAGATATTTAAAAAAAATTATTTAAAGATATTTAATGCAGGGGCATACGTTGAAAAAGTTCCTTTTATAACAACTAAACAGGTTCGCTTCTTAATACACAGCCAACTCACAAATGTTTGGTAGACCAGTTCAAAACGTTACTTATTATCGGCCGAGAACTCTAGTCAAGTGAGCAATAAAGACACTTCACTGTCCTCATCCACTTCCCCGAACAACAGAATCACATCGTATAATATAGTTTTTTTTTGTCACCTTAGCACATTCCACAAACATTAGTTATGGTCAGAGGTAGAGGAAAATAAAGGCTTCTACAGAATGCATCACATCAAAGGCATTTTGTCATATGGTACAAGATATTTTACATTAAAGACATTGCCATTTGTTAATACCCCTTAGATCAATCTAGTTTCCTCTCTCGTCACTTCCTCCCTCACAGACATCGGACATTTGGTGCAAGGCATTTTACATATCAAAGACATCAGCCATTTGTCATTGCCCCTTAGTGAGATCAATCTAGCTGCTTCTCTGTTTCCTCTCTCGTCACTTGGTGGACAAATGTTAGTCATTCATTATCTCAATATACAGCAACCTGAGGCAAACCTAAACTTGCCTTTCTGTATTAAGCCTGATTTGAGACTAAATATAAGCTGTAAGCTTTTCTTATATTTTTAACATAATTCAGCCTTATCAACGATGTGATACAATATGATAGAAATTGATCGGCCATCAGTCATAAAACACAAGATACATGAAACATGAAACTAAAGTGACGAGTGGAAAGGATTGTGGATTTGCAAAGATTGGGGGGGGGGGTGGGGTGGGGGGGAGAGGAGTAAGTCTACCCCAAGACAGAAGGGGGAGGAGTTGTACAGTTTGATAGCCACAGGGAATAAGGATCTCCTGTGGCGTTCTGTACTGCATCTTGGTGGAACCAGTCTGTTGGTGAAGGTGCTCCTCGGGTTGACCATTGTGTCATGGAGGGGTTGAGCTGTATTGTCCAAGATGCTCTGCAGTTTGAAGAGCATCCTCCCCTCCATGACCTCCTCCCATGAATCCAACTCCGCCCCCAGGATGGAGCCAGCCTTCCCGATGCCCTATCCTATATATTGTAGATGAGATGTACATTTAAAGGTGCAACTTCCCCCAACACAGCTCTATGGTGTAACACACCCCTCAGTGAGATCCTTTCTCATGCAGGTTAAACAGTTCCAGGGTTGATCTCAAATGATAAGTTGGCTGAGGGGACTAAAGGGGCTGTTTCTTCATGGGTCTTATAATTGGTTCGACAGATGCCTTGAAGGTGAACGTGGATGCTAAGTGCAAACTACCACAAATGGGCTTGTGGTCCAACAAAAACTGTATCAAACAGTGAGCAAAAAAAGACTCAAAATGCTGGAGCAACTCACCAGGTCAGGCAGCATTTCTGGTGTATTACAAGGGTCCCAATCCGAAACATCACTCATCCTTTTTCTCCAGAGATGCTGCCTGACCCACTGAATTATTCCAGCACTGTGTCTATCTCTGGAGAACATGTATAGGTGATATTTCAGTCTGAAGAAGAGTCTCGATCCAAAATGCACTTATCCGTGTTCTCCAGAGATAAAGCTACTCCAGCACTTTATATCTTTTTTAAAAATCAGCATCTACATTTCCTTATTTCTCCACAGTGAGCAAAGCAGAAATCATATTAAAGATGGAACACAAAACAGGGCTGGTAACAGATCATCTCAGGAAGGGTGGAGTTCACATTGGCCCATTGTTGACTGACTCTTCCTGAGGTCATCTCTTGTCATCTGAAAGGTTATGATCCAAAACGTCACCTATTCCTTTTCTCCAGAGATGCTGCCTGACCCACTGAGTTTCTCACACATTTTGTGTCTATCTTCGGTATAAACCAGCATATGCAGTTCCTTCCTACAATTAAAGCATATTAAATTAGCCACTGTACTAGGCACAGTGCAACGACTAACAGGATAATGTAAGGGAAATAATTAGAAGAGTCTAAAGTGCGATCCCAACCAAGGTAGCACTATAACTGGCTTTGGCTTCCTGTGAGAGGCAGACAATCAAATATTAAACACAAATTATCACTGTTTTTGGATAAGAAAGATTGGCTCTTAGAATGTAATGTGTTCTATCCCAGTCCTATTTGCAACTTTGTATCTTTCTGTGTATTAATCAGCATCCACAGTTCCTTGTTTCCATACCTTGTGGAAAGATGATGTCCCAATTTTGCCTTGGCATTGGTGACAAAGTACCACAAGACATTAGCGATCTGATCTTTCATCCAGTCAATGTCCTCTGGGAGATCAGGCAACCATTCCAGGATTCTATCAAAGGTGAAGACAAGATAAGTTAAATTCCCACAGACACATCATCAGTATTTTAAATAATGACAGAGTGGATATTCCGTATGTAGTCCTGCCCACTACCCAAAGGCATAGTGGAAGCACCTTCACAAGAAGGACTACAGTGTTCCAGGATGGAAACTCACCACTGCCATCTTAAGGGCAGTTAAGGATAGACAGCAAAACCTGCCCTTGCCAGCTGCAGCCAAATACAGAGAAATGAATGAATAAATACTGTTAAAAATTACAACACTATTAGGCAGGAGCTAGGGAGATTTAATTGAGAGCAGCTGTTATTTGTTAAATTCACATCTGACACATGGGAATCATTTAAAGTCCAGCTAATCAAGTTCAGGAATGGCATATTGCAGTAAGGAGAAGGTACAAAGATGACAAGGTGAGGGAACCTTGGAAGAAAAAAGAGATTATCAATTTGGCCAAAAGATTTAAAAAAATGCTCATGTAAGGATTAGGAAGATGAAATCTGATAGGGCCGTTGAGGAACATAAAGGAGAATTAGATGGATCGGAAGGGGCCATGAAATGTCTTTGGCACGTTGGATTAAAGAGAATAAGTTCATAAATGATAGGAGCAGAATTAGGCCATTCAGCCCATCAAGTCTACTCCGTCATTCAATCTCGGCTGATCTATCTCCGAAGGCATTTTAAAAAACAGAGGGTAACTAGGGAGAGGGTAGGACTGCTCAAGCATAAAGGAGGGAAATTATGCTTGGAGTTAGATAAATGGAGGTGAGGTATTGAATTAGTACTTTGCAGCAGTATTCACCAAGGAGAAGGGCATGGAGGATAGCGAGATTAGTGAGGGGTGCATTAATATGCTTCGACATTTCATGATCAAGAAGAGAGTGGTGTTGGGTGATGTGAAGAGCAGTAAGATGGATGGCCCCAGGGTCTGACGGGATCTATCCCTGGCTATTGAGAGAAGCGAGAGAGGAGATTGCTACGGCCTTGACAATGATCCTCTCTAGCCACAGGCGTGCTACGCACGATTGGAAAGTAGCCAACATGGTTCCCTTGATCAAAAACGGAAATAGATAACAATCCAGCAAATTATAGGGTGGTGAGCCTCACAACAGTGGTAGGGAAGCTATTGGACAGGATTCTTTGAGATGAGATTTAATCGCGTTTAGAAGAGAATGGGCTAATTAGGAATAGTTAAGCTGGTTTGTGTGGGGCAGATCACGTCTTACAAACGAGAGTGAGGTTTTTTAAAGCGGTGAAACAGGTGATTGATGGTGGTAGAGCAGTGGAGGTGTCTACATGGACTTCATTAAGGCATTTGACAAGGTCCCTCGTGGTTAAAACGCATTTTTTTTCCGACCTGGTCCTGGATTATATTTGTTGAAGTGCAAGATGTTGCTAAAGAATCGTTCCGACGGCCGTTCTGTGTGTTTTTTAAAAAAATTCGCCCGGCATGTTAATCGCTGGAGTGATATTAAAATCAGCTTCTGAAGCCGTCAATGCCGACAACGGGGACGGATTTTATGTAGAGGACAGGTAAAAGAAAGTAGTTTATTTTTATGTATAAAAGTGTTTCTTAAGATGTATTTAATTCACATTTTAAGTTGCGAAACGGTGATTTAGTCTCCGAACGAACCGGCAGTGTATTTGCTGCCGATATGGGGACTAAATCACCGCAACCTCAACGTTCCAAATGGTCCTGTTCCAGAAAATCCCACTCGCAAGTTGATTTAAATGGCCATTCATTTATAGGTATTAAACATTAAATTCCTTCCATTTGGCCTATAAACCCATGACAATGAGATTTTAAAATTATGTTATATTCTGAATTCTTGTGTGAATGTTATTTGGACACTTAGGCTATTTAAAAATGTTCATCTATTCTTAAGAAATGGATAGATGTTTAGATCTAGTAATTGAATTTTGTAATTAGCTACAATTAGGTAACTAACTAACTATATGCTTTAATTTCAAGTCATCTAAGTAAGATTGTTTCATATTTGTCTCAGAATGCTTCAATCTATAATAACTGAAAATTTCTTTCAGTTCTCTTAAATTTTAAGAAAGTTATGGGTTTTTAAATGTTCTCGATCACAGCTTTTGTGTCAAGTCAATGAAAAAGCAATAGGGAACAAGATGCCAATTTCCAAGTATGAAAATGGCCATAACATTTTTAATACTGAAGATATGAAAGTGAATTAGGTGTCAAATTAAACTTCTTGTTATGCTTTATCTAATGGGATAAAATAAAAACTTGATTTTTAAAATCTCAAAATTTTGTAACATAGCTATAATTAGGCCATTCAGCTCATCGAGTCTGCTCCGTTTATTGATAGTAGCTGATCTCTTTTTCACTCTCAACCTCATACTCCTGCTTTCTCCCCGTAACCTTTGACGCCCTTACTACTCAAGAACCTATCAAGCCCTGTTTTAAAAATACCCAATGACGGCCTCTACAGGCGTCGGTGGCAAATAATTCCACAGATTCACCACCCTCTGGCTGAAAAAAATCCTGCCCATCTCCATTCGCAAGGTACGTCCTTTTATTCTGAGGCTGTGTCCTCTGATCCTCGACTCTCCCACTACTGGAAACATGCTCTCCACATCCACTCTAGCTAGACCTTTCATTAGTCTCACAGATATAGGTCATTTACAGATGCGGGTGGAGAAATGGCAGATGGCGTTTAAGTGTTGCACTTCAGGAGGTAAGTGGAAAGTTCAGTTAATGGCAGAACACTTAACACCATTGATGTACAGAGGGATCTTGGGATGCAAGTCCACAGTCCTCTGAAAGTAGCAACACAAGTAGATAGAGTAGAAAGAATCTTTTTACCCCGAGTACAAATGTCAAATACTAGAGGACATAGCTTTAAGGTGAGAGGGGGGAAAGTTTATTTACATTGAGAGTGGTAGGTACTTGGCATGGTCTATCAGGGATGGCGGTTGAAGCAAATACTATAGTGGCATTTAAGAGGATTTTAAATTGGCACGTGGATTTGCAGGAAATAGAAGGATATGAATCACATGCAGGCAGGAGTATGTGATCAATTTGGCATCACGTTCAGCATAGATATTGCGGATCAAATAGGCTGTTCCTGTGTAGTCTGTTCTTTATTTTAACTGGACATCAATGGTGATCTACTTGGAGAATGTGTTGGATAAGGGCCAAACCAACCTTTACTACCCATCCCGAATAGAAAACATCACCTATCCATGTTCTCCATAGATGCTGCCTGACCGGCTAAGTTACTCCAGCACTTTGTGTCTTTTATTTTTGTAACCCAGCATCTGCAGTTCCGTGTGCGTAAACCTTTGGCGATATCACATGAGCAGGATAGTCCTGATGAGCCTGGCGAGCAGCAGAAATTCAAACATACCTTACAGTGAATGAAAATGCTGATTCCACGGGCAAGGTGTATGGCAGCATCATGGCAGAGACTAAGCGGACAGGCAGCAGGTTTGAAAAGTTGCTGTGCAAACTCCTTTTTTCAGCACACGCTTCAATTAGTGCTGAGGGAAAAGAACAGTGATATACAAAAATCAAATCACCTTGCAATTAAAATAGATCATCATATAGACTCATAGACACAAAATGCTGGAGTAACTCCGTGGGACAGGCAGCATCTCTGGAGGGAAGCAACGGGTGACATTTCGGGTCGAGACCCTTCTTTAGATTGGTCTGATTCTTCAGTCTGAAGAAAGGCCTCGACCCAAAATGTCACCCATTCCTTCTCTTCAGAGATACTGCCCGTTGAGTTACTCCGGCATTTTGCGTCTATCATATATTTCATTGTTCTGTCTGGGACATATGACAATAAAACACACTTGACTTGATTTATGCCTGAATGAAATCATCTGCGGTGGTTTCAGAATTTAGGATTGAGCTAAATCTGACCATTTTTAATTATCCCCCAGTGAAAGCACAATTGAATTGTGTCTCAATAGGGAATAAATATACAGTCTTTCATTAAAAGACTTGAGACTAGATCCAGCGCTGAAACAGCCCTTGGGGTCACTGAGTCTGCGCCGACCAACGATCACCCCTGTCGTACACATTAGGGACAATTTACATCTTTTACCAAAGCCAATTAACCTGCATGTCTTTGGAGTGTGGGAGGAAACCGGAGCTCCCAGAGAAAACTCACGCGGGTACAGGTAGAACGTACAAGCTCCGTACAGACAGCATCCATAATCAGGATCAATCCAGGGTCTATGGCGCTGTAAGGCATTAACTCTATCGCTGCGCCATTGTCCCCCCCCCCCCCCCCCCAGGTTAAAGAATGGCCAATTGGCCTTGGGTACTGGAAGAATCAAATCCGTTCTACTGAAGCTAATGGCAACGCGGTTGTGCAGCAGTTAGTGCTGTTGCCTCCAAACCACAATGACCTGTGTTCGATCTTCACCTTTGGGTGTTTGTGCATGGACTTTGTGATGTTCTCCCAGCCAGCCGGTGAGGCTTCACCTGGTACTTCAGTCCCTCCCCCCCCCCCCCCCCCCCCACCCCCACACCCGCTTCCCAAAGATGGGCTGGTAGGTTAACTGACTACAATAAGTTACTTGTGTAGGAAAGAGCTGCAGACGCTAGTTTACACCGAAGATAGACACACACCTGTTTGGCCATTCAATCCGGTCACGCTGAATGATGCTCACCTTGGTGAAGCCGTGGCGGCAGGTGCTCCAGAATCTCGTCATTATTCTTGTTCAATCCACCTTTGACTTCCATTTGATTTGCCTCTGCTGCTTCCATTCCTGCTTCTTCTTCATCATCTTCATCATGATTGTCCTGTAGGGCAAGCTGAGCAGGGCTGTACAAAGGCTGTGGCCGGTTCAACAAAGCTGCACAATGAGGGCAAAAAAATAAATGCATTTTTAAAAAAAATCAATCCTCAATATCATTGATTTGGATGCTGGTACGGGGTGTAATTCATCTACGTACCCCAATGATACAAAGCAATGTGGGCTGTCAAAAGGGTACAAAAAAAACTGCTGGGATACATAGACAAACTTCATGAATGGGCAAAACCATCACAAAATGGAAAAATACAAGGTAGAGAAAATAGAAATAAGGATACGAATCGTATGCAGGCAGAGGAGATTAGTTTAACCTGGCATCGTGTAGGGACTGATGTAGGTAGAAGGGCCAGTTCCTGTGCTGTGCTCCTCTGAGTTCTATGTTCTAAATGGTGACAGGTTGGCAGGTATAATGAGTGGAACCTGGTTGCCCTTGTACAGGAATGCTTGGGGGTTAACGTGCAGGTAAAGCCAGCAACTAGGAAAGAGAGCGGTACGTTGGCGTTTATTACATGAGGTTTTGAGTTCAAGAGTGGTGATGTCTCAGGGAGACACGAGGAACTGCACATGCTGGTTTACCAAAAAAACACAAAGTAACTCAGTGGGTCAAGCAGCATCTCTGGAGAACATGGACAGGTGATATTTCGTGTTGGAACCCTTCTTCCCGACCTGAAACGTCACCTATCCATGTTTGAAGGATCTGGTTATTTCAGTGAGCAGGCATAACCCACCATTCTTCCCTTTCTCTGAAACAAGGTTTAAGCATGTGGAGATGTTCAGGTCATAAGTCTGTCATCAACAACAAAATGTGGTTGATCTAACAGGAAGTAGGTTAAGAAGGTAAAAGTAGCCAATAATCCACCATCATCACCCATCCCTTTCAGCCCAAGGTCAATGCTACATGTATAATTGAAGAAGCATTAAGTGGTGCAAGCAAATGCTACATTTCAACGACATGTTGGGGAAGATAACAAAATGGCAGAATAAATGTGCATGTTTGTATTTAGTGGTGTTTGGATGTGTATTTATTATAGTCGGATTGAGGCAAAGATCTGACGGGGTGGCTATTCTTTAACATCTGTACTGGGAAAATCTGGCTGGTACAGGAATATAAATCAGCATTAGCATTTACCAGGTCTTCAACACATCAAAACCTTACAACAGATAACACCTGCCTGCCCCGCTGAGTTACTCCAGCACTTTGTGTCTATCTTTGGTTTAAATCAGCCTCCACAGTTCCTTCTTACACAGTTGAATTCTCAAATGTGTTCAGATTCACTAAAACTACTGTCCTGTAAGGCATGTGATATCTAACATTTATATCTGCTTCTAAAAGTTAAATCCAATTTTACCGAACGCCCTGTAATGGGTTTAAAGTAGACACCGTACAAGTACCAGATATACAGTAATTGCACACTTATAGAGTATAGTTGGTAAGCAATAATCCCCACTCACCGTTCCTCTTGAGAAAGTCAAGGGCATCACTGTATCCCTGCTTACACATATCGCGCATCACCTGTCCAACACATTAAAATATACCGAATTTAATCATTCCTGCTAAAATCAAGCATTTCAATTGACAATTTGCATGGATCTTTACATAATTTCATGATATTGAATAAGCATATTATGCAACATGAATTGGACTGCAGCTAAAATGTAATGAAAGCATCTTTAGTGCATGGAGATCTGATAAAGAAAGTAGAAGAAACTCTACTGCCTGTCTGTTCATGCATCTTAGTTCAATTTTACGATCAAACTTAAAACCAAATGCATTTGTTCTGGGCATCATGTATTCATGATGGTTGGTCAGAAGTGAGTTGTGTCTCCTGGCCACTGGCAATCTATTGATGTTGAGCTTGCAGAAACCATCTGTGGAAGTGAAATCTGCCTGACTCCACAAAATTCTACTATAATGAGAAAGATGTTGTCAATCTTGGCTTTTAAATGATTACAGTGCCTGTACTTGACACTGTTGCCCCCCCCCCCCCCCCCCCCCGCGACTCCACTCACCTGTGCCCCAACTGAAGTCTCATCTATTTCTCCCCTCCTCCTCCATTTCCACCTCCATTCCTCCCTCCAGCTTCACAACTCGCTTCACAATCTTTTGTCTCACACCATTGCTGGCCTTTGTTTAACCATCTGCCCATCAAATAACCCCCTCACCTGTGTCAGCATAGTACCTGCCAGGCTTTGTCCTGCCCCTAAAAGACACAAAGTTCTGGAGTAACTCAGCGGGTCAGGCAGCATCTCTGCAGAAAATGGATAGGTGACATTTTAGGTCGAGACCCTTCCTCAGACTTCAGAAGGGTCCCGACCTAAAACGTCACCTATTATTTTACTCCAGAGATGCTGCCTGACCCACTGAGCTACTCCAGTGCTTTGTATCTATATTTGGTATAAATCTGCATTTCTATATTTTTTGTCCTGCAACCTACTCTCTTTCAGTTTTCTTCCCCCCCCCCTCCTTCCCTACAGTCAGTCTGAAGAAGGGTCCGGACCCAAAGCATCGGCTATCTATCTTCACCTGAGATGCTGCTGCCTGCCCCATTGAATTACTCCAGCACTTTGCATATAACCATATAACAATTACAGCACAGAAACAGACCATCTCGGCCCTACAAGTCCGTGCCGAACACTTATATTCCCCTAGTCCCATCTACCTGCACTCAGACCATAACCCTCCATTCCTTTCCCATCCATACACCTATCCAATTTATTTTTAAATGATAAAATCGAACCTGCCTCCACCACTTCCACTGGAAGCTCATTCCACACAGCTACCACTCTCTGAGTAAAGAAGTTCCCCCTCATGTTACCCCTAAACCTCTGTCCCTTAATTCTGAAGTCATGTCCTCTTGTTTGAATCTTCCCTACTCTCAATGGGAAAAGCTTGTCCACGTCAACTCTGTCTATCCCTCTCATCATTTTAAAGACCTCTATCAAGTCCCCCCTTAACCTTCTGTGCTCCAGAGAATAAAGACCTAACTTATTCAACCTCTCTCTGTAACTTAGTTGCTGAAACCCAGGCAACATTCTAGTAAATCTCCTCTGCATCTTCTCCCATTTGTGCTTACCTCTTGGTCAGGAGGAAATAAGGCCTTGGAAAGGCGGTACATATTCTGCAGGTTGAACTGGATGCTGGTATTCGTTATTCTCAACTCATGCATGTTGCTGGAGCAATCCCGAGGACAGATGTCACTTTCTCCAGCAAAGGGAGACACAGTAATTGTGTTCTTGAGTTTATACAGAGGTAAATTATCTGTAATTCCTCCATCGACGTATCGCTGAGAATACAAACAAAAATAAAATGATGGTTTATGAGGTCATCTTACATTACGTTAATACAGTAAGCCAATCAGCAGCTGATTAAAATAAAGCAGATGTATTTATTTAATCCAACTACATTCTATATAAAGTTTAGGAATTAGGGCTCAAAGCAAGAAATAGAGATCAAGCTGCAATTGGTCTCTTTCCTGGTCACTGTCTGTTCCAGAACAATATCTTCAAGAGTAATTGACCTCTTTGGAGAATCTATTTATACATGAACGGAACCAAGGGATTGGTTCAGCCATGATTTAGACTTAAAGGGCCTGTCCAACGAGCATGCGACTCAATGCGGCAAGCGCGACCTAACGTGATCGCTTGAGCCGTACGGCCTCGTGGGGCCGGTCCCACTTCGATTGCCGGAGCCGAGTTGTGCGGGGCTGGTCCCGACATCGCGCGGGGCTCTGAAAAACTGACCGTATTTAAAAATTCCGAGCGGCAACGGCCTGCCGGCCCGCAGCCGCCTCGACGCTGTGTCACTCACTCGACCTCCGCGCGGCTCCCGCTTCTGGTTTGGTCGCGCTTGCTGCATGCAGGTGCATGCTGGTGGGACAGGTCCTTTAGACTTCAGAGATTCAGCGTGCAAACGGGCCCTCGAATGACTGAGTCCGCGCCGACCAGCAATCGCCCCACACTAGCACTACCCTACATACCACGGACAATTTTACCGAAGCCAATTAACCAACAAACCTGCGCGTCTTTGAAGTGTAGGGGGAAACTGGAGCACCCGGAGAAAACCCACGCGGTCACAGGGCAAACGTTCAAACTCCGTGCAGACAGCATCCGTATTCAGGATCGAATCCGGGTCTTTACTGATCCTATAGATCTTTATAGACAAAAATGCTGGAGAAACTCAGCGGGTGAGGCAGCATCGATGGAGTGAAGGAATAGGTGATGTTTGGTTCAGGTCGCGACTCGAAACGTCACCTATTCCTTCGCTCCATAGATGCTGCCTCACCTGCTGAGTTTCTCCAGCATTTTTGTCTAACTTCGATTTTTCCAGCATCTGCAGTTCTTTCTTAAACTATAGATCTTTATGATTGGTGCAGACCTGTCCAATATGTGCTAATGTTGTTACATTCAGTATTGGTGTAGACCTGTCCAATATGTGCTAATGTTGTTACATTTACCAACATGCATGTTCTACTTGCTCAGTAATATTTAAAAATATTGTAGACCCTTCATTATGCTGATTTGTTCAATAGCAGCACGGTGGTGCAGCTGGTAGAGCTACAGCATTACATCGCCAGAGACACGAGTTCAGTCCTGACCTCGGGTGCTATCCGTGCAGTTTGCTCGTTCTCTCTGTGACCACGTGGGTTCACCCGAGTGCTCTGGTTTCCTCCCACATCCTAAAGATGTGCGGGTTAATTGGCTTCTGTAATATTACCCCTACTGTGTAGGGAGTGGATGTGAAAGTGGGACAACATAGAACTAGTGTGAATGGGTAACTGATGGTTGGTGTGAACCCGGTGGGGCAAATTTCTATGACGTATCTCTGAAAACAATATTTTAAAAATCATACAGGTGGACAAGAAGTCTGCAAAGGGAACAAATCAACTTGGCATAGACAAAAATGCTGGAGAAACTCAGTGGGTGAGGCAGCATCTATGGAGTGAAGGAAATAGGCAACGTTTCGGGCCGAACCCTTCTTCAGACTGAAGAATGGTTTTGGCCCGAAACGTTGCCTATTTCCTTTGCTCCATAGATGCTGCCTCACCCACTGAGTTTCTCCAGCATTTTTGTCTACCTTCGATTTTCCAGCATCTGCAGTTCCTTCTTAAACAAATCAACTTGGCATTATTGCTTGTCCATGGAGAAAATAAATGCATTGACATCTGAAAAGCAATTTCCACATATCTTTATGACAGAGAAGGAGGGTATGGATGTAGCCAAAAGACCCCAATATTTTGGCATGGCTGAAAATGAGTTAGAAAGAAAATATCATGCCCAACTGATAAGGATCATTACGATGTTTGGCACGTCTCAGAGTTTCAAAAATAATGTCTACTGCACGTGAACTGCAAAGAAAGGTCAGAAAATGACCATTGTGTTTCTATTTCGTGGCCACATTGACGGATGCCACAATGTCACCATGAACTCCTGTGTGTACAATATGAGAGAGTGGTGCAGCTTTACCTTAGTGGTGCTTCTTAACCCAAAACTCTTAAATGGCAAAATCCTAAAGTAGTATTTTGATTACTTGTGCATGACCAGAAGTGAACAATTTGAGGCATGTGATGAAGGCTTCACACACGTCACCTGAAAATATAAAGACGCAGCAGCAGAGAACAAATTGCCATGTTTACTTGATGTTGACCTTTTACAAGTAAGTCCGATTCTCTGAACTGAAGCTTCATTCCCAAGTATGACTCAGGGGTCATACGTTGTTTCAACTGTGTAACAGCAAGGACTTTGGTTAATGATTAGAGTACTCATATTCTATTGCAGTTCAACTCCAATTTCGTGCCAATCCAAGTAATAAACCCAAACACTTATCAAGTAAACACAACAAATAATACCTAGAAGTGGATGCTTTAATAAGGTGCAAATAGGTTTTCAGCAAGGATCTTTGATTGAACATGCACGCACTGTGACGCACGTAATCATTCTTTCTTTTACACCGCTCAGGAACACAAGGAATAGTATATGTTCTACCCCTTTGCAGATTCCACATTGGCTTTCTGGAAGAGGAAGAATTGAGTGCTGGGCAAACTGATATGTTCTTTGCGCCCATTATTGCTGTTAGAAAGCCTTGTAAAGCAAGGATCCAGCTTAAACATCAAAACGCAATAGGTGTGTCATTGTATCCCAGAGCAAAGCACGGTGGTCGGAGGCAACTATCTGAGGTCTGACATTCCCAGGTTGTTCAGGGGTAGAATTAGCTAGTTACAATAGAAAGGTCTGAGTGGCGAGATGTCAGCCTCCCAATAATGAAATGTGCACTGTGGTACACGAGAAGAAACTATGAGCTCCCAATGCCTCCTCACTGAGAATCATTGAGAGATCTGTCCCATTAGGTATAGGAAACCCCTCACATTAGTTACACGTGACTATTGCCCAGGGAATCCCTATTTTTTTTTCCAGAGAAGGAGAAATTATGATTTTAAAGACATAAATGATAGATATGTTAGAAGGTTTTAAATGCCTCCATATTTTCACTAATTTTGATAAGTCCTTATCATCAGTTTATGTCCAAGTTTTTATGCATATTGCTTGGCCAATTATCTACCTAATAAAACACTGTGACATTGTGGAACAGTTTAATACAGCTGAAAATGGGTTGATCACCAAAAACAAAAGATAGTTTCTAAGTCATCATCTTCAAGAACCTATTAACCTATTTCTTAAAGTATTTCATGATATAGTCATATTATTTTAGCTAAACAAAAAAAAAACTCAAAACCATTTAGAACATGCCCATTGGTATCCTTGTACCAATGGAAAAGCTTAATTTTTTAAATCTCCATTACGAAAAGTAAATGAGCACATTTATCAGAATCTCACCATGGTGATTAATAGACACTTGGAAAGCAGCCGGTTTTGTGGGCAGGAACTAGCTGACTGTGTAATTTTGTTTTTGAACAAACAGAAAAGATTATGGAAACTTGTTCTACGGCAAATCTAATTTCAGCCTCAAATTTCCACCACCTTTTGCAATGGGTTTGTTAATTTATTGGGAAATTACATTGAATATATGAATGTATGGAAGCAGGAGCATAAAAATCCATCAATACCTCTACAAGGGTTTTTCTAAAGATGCCACATAGCTGATCGATATAGACAAAGCACAGTCCAGGGCCCATTCCTAGTCTGCTGCAAGTTGGTGCATCTCAACAGGAATATTTTAAATATAAAGTTGACTTTAAAAACATGCTGTGATGTTGTTATGTGAGGCATCGTGGTTCAGTTTAATACAGCTGAAAATGGATTAATAACCATAAAAAATCAGTTTGTGTCATGATATGCAAGAATCTAATACAGGTGCACAACCTTTTATCCGGAGTTCCGGAAACCGAAAAACTCCGAAAACCGGACATTTTTTCCAGGATGTCGTCTGCACACCAAAGCTCGCGTTTGGCGCCAAACTTGACCCAAAACGACCCACGGTCAACCCAGGTCTGTACTACTGTAGCGGCTGCCTCCTCCCCGGAGACCGGGGAGACACTTAAACATCTGTAAATCATTGCTTAAATGTTAGTCAGTTAGTTTGGAGGGCTTTTATGTGAAGGGGGAAACTTTAATTCTTAGTCCCCTACCTGGTCGGAGAGGCGGGGAGCGGTCAATGCCTTACCGGGTCGCCGTGCAGTAAGCTCCGGAGCGCTGTGGCCGCCGACTCCCAGCTGGGGCTGCGGGCGTCCGGCCGCGGGCGGCGCCGGTTGTAGCTCCGAACCCCAGCAACTCTACCCCTGGCTGCGCGGCGCTCCAAATCCAGCGCGGACCGCGGCCGGACGCCCGCAGCCCCAGCACCGCTGTGGCCGCCGACATGTTGTGTGTCGGCGGCCACAGCTTACCGCACGGCGACCTGGTAAGGCATTGCCCGCTCCCCGCTGGTATCCCAGCGCTGCGACGCCGCCGACTCCCAACATCGCGACGCTGGGGCTGCGGGCGTCCGGCCGCGGGCCGCGCTGGATTTGGAGCGCCGCGCAGCCAGGGGTAGAGTTGCCGGGGTCGGAGCTCCAACCGCGGCCGGACGCCCGCAGCCCCCAGCTCCGCGATGTTGGGAGTCGGCGGCCACAGCACTCCGTAGCTTACTGCACGGCGACCCGGTAAGGCATTGCCCGCTCCCCGCCTCTCCGACCAGGTAGGGGACTAAGAATTAAAGTTTCCCCCTTCACCCCCCCCCACCACATAAAATCCCTCCAAACTAACTGACTAACATTTATGCAATGATTCCCCGGTCTCCGGGGAGGAGGCAGCCGCTCCAGACTTTTCAAGCCGCCCGCGCTACCTACCTAATCTACGCTAAAAATCTTCCATTCGGAAATCCGAAAAATTCCGAAATCCGACAAGTGTCTGGTCCCAAGGCTTTCGGATAAAAGGTTGTGCACCTGTAACCTCTAACCATCCCAACCAGAATGTCTGAATCAGTCACAGGATGCCTAAATTAGAGAAGGCTCACAGGATCAGATGCTTGCTGCAACTTGTTTATAATTACTCTCTATGCAATCACACGGGTGAGTTTATGAATGGTCCTTTGTAAGCACAATAAAGATGTTCATGAGGAGAAATTGCCTTCCAATGGAAAAGAAAAACAAAAGAAACAAGGCGAGGAAATTTATAATGATAAAACTTTATCTGGTGGGGATAATCCATTATTTGGAAAAAGAGGCAGATAAGCTCCAACTAGTTTGCATTTCCGTGGGTTGAAGTTGCAAATATTATTTATTTCCTCAATCAAATTACAGATAATTCCTTTTACTCTCCGGTCACAGTTCAACTTACCACTCCTTGCAGTGTTGGTGGTATTAGTCCACAGTACACGGGGATAAATGTGCTGCAAATGCAGGCCTGCAAACAATCAAAATATTTTCTTGATGAGCTGCGAAGGATACCACTTTAATCTGAATTCTTACACTTTAGTGGAAATCAAGGGAAAGTGATCAAGTGGAATCTTTACCAGTGGGGAGTCAAGGGCCGTAAATCTTTTATTCACTGAAGATACCAAGTTTTGGAGTAAAAACTGATTTTGAGATCTAATTGTTTGGCCTGATATTGATTTGTAATTTAGAATTATGCACTTGATTTTATTTTCCCCTTTTTGAACTCACAAGCCAAAGAACTAGTGTGAATGGTGATCAATGGTCAGCGTGGACTCGGGAGTCCGAAGGGCCTGTTTTCCATGCTACATCTCTAAACTAAACTAGACTAAACTTGAGGAATATAGAATGGTATTTGCTTCATTAATTTTGTTCAATTGGGAACATTCATGCATATAGTATAGCCATAATACATTTTTAAAGAGTTACTGCTACATCCCATGAAAACAAGCGCACCAGAATAACTACCGGTAATTATTTTTTATTTAATCAAATTAAGTTAATCTCAGCATGTATTACATGCAAATTCTTCATTGATTTCCGAGTACATAATCAGACAACAGATACCCTATATGTGCGTAATTTTATGCAACTAACACATGTATACATTCTTTCATTATAATTTTTGAATGAGAGCAGAATTCTCCAGGTGGTCTGGTGCAGGTTTTCTGCCTTGAATAACAATTTATTGTTCAGTTGTTAACAATTGTGGGGTTTTGAAGAATGCAAAATGTTTTCTGTATTGTCTGCAAAATGGCTGCTGCCTACTGTAGAAAGGTACATGGATAGGAAACGTTTGGAAGGATATGTGCCTGGCAAAGCCACATGGGAGTAGCCTGGTTAGGCAACTTGGTCAGCATTGACGAGTTGGGTCGAAGGGCCTAATGTTTGCTGCATATTTCTGCGAGTCCATAACTTTAACTACCTCATATATAACAGTTACAGACCCACATCACTGCATGAAGCAATGCAAGATATTCCTGGCATATGAACATATTATGTAAACACAACCATTACAATGTAAAATAAAATTATATTTTACTATTGAGTGGAATTCAGCCAAGTTTGACTCATGAGCTGGAAAAAGAGGAAGGAAAAACAATTATATAATTCCACATAGTGGCCAAAACAACAGATCCATTTCAGACCAAACTTAAACAAACTCAAAACCAGTGAAAACACTGCCCCTGATTAACCATCTCAAAGAATCACAAGAATCACAATGAAAACCACAAATATAAACAAAAGGATATGATTCATGTGAATCAATAGGATCTTACAAAGGTGAAACTATCATTGATTAGATCTTTTGCTGTTCAACTAAATGCTCTAGATGAATGGTACGGTGGCGTAGCGGTAGAGTTGCTACCTTAAAACGCCAGAGACCCGAGTTCGATCTTGACCACAGGTGCTGTCTGTACGGAGTTTCTACATTGTCCCTGTGTTTGAAAGGGGTTTCCTTAGGGTGCTCAGGTTTCTTCCCACGTTCCAAATACGTACAGGTTTGTAAGTTAATTGGCTTTGGTAAAATTGTAAACTGTTCCTGTGTGTCGGATAGTGTTAGTCTACGGGGTGAACTCGGTGGGCCGAAGGACCTGTTTCTGCGTTGTATCTCTAAACTAAGACTGAGAATAACAACGACAAAATAGTTTTAATTTACCTGCACCAGCTCCTCTTTAGTGTTAAACACCGTCACCAGTACATTCTCTCCATCGGACACACGGGTCAACGAAATGCCCAACCGACCAGTTGCCAACTCATGTGCGTTGTCTGGGAGCCCCTTGTAAAGCCGGCTACGGATAACCTTCACCATGTTAAAGGAAGGGTGCAGAGGGCCCAGAAATCTCTTGCGTGCCTCCTTAGCAACATCAATAATATTTGCACCAGATTCTCCTGCAAAATATTGTTTTAAAGAAAGTTTGTCAAGTGTAAATTTATCTCAAGCTTCTGCAATACCAGTCATGTACTCATTTTATGCCTGTGTCTACTATTCCATACAGTTCGCTACGACGTATTAACCAGGGCAGCACAGTAGCGCAGGGGTAGAATTGCTGCCTTACCGTGCCAGACACCCGGGTTTGATCCTGACTACAGGTGCTGTCTGTACAGAGTTTGTACTTTCTCACTGTGACCGTGTGGGTTTTCTCCGGGTGCTCCGATTTCCTCACTCTTCAAAGACGTGAAGATTTGCTGGTTAATTGGCTTCTGTAAATTACCCCTAGTGTGTAGATTAGAACTGGTGTACAGGGGATCTCTGGTCAACTCGGACTCAGTGGGCCAAAGGGCCTATTTCAACGCTGTTTATCTAATCTAAATCAGACTAAACAATGTCAATCGGTCAGTCAAGAGTGCTTAATTGCCAGAAGTACTGACAATGGAACAATGCAACAGCACTTACTTACAGCAGCACATAGGTCTGTAAACACAGTTCATATAAATAATGTATAAGCAATATTTCAATAACCCCAGTATGTACAAAAGTCCCAGAGTCCTCAGTGCAACTAAAGACAGTCCATAGTTCATAGTTCATAAGATCATAAGATCTTAAGTAATAGGAGTAGAATTAGGTCATTCGACCCATCAAGTCTACTCCACCATTCAATCATGGCTGATCTATTACTCCCTCCTAACCCCATTCTCCAGCCTTCTCTTCATAACCCCTGACTGCGTTGAGTAGTGTTTAAAGGCCTGATGGTTCTTCGGAAGAAGCTAATGTTGAACCTTTAGTCCCAGTTTTCAGACCCCTGTACCTTCCTGATAGTAGGAGTGAAATGGGATCACTATAAGATTTGAGATACCAGCTACCAAGACAGATGTATACAGCAATTCATTCTTCCCCCGCACAATTAAAGCATGGAATAGTCTTCCCCCTACCATAGTTACCCAACCAGATACAACTAAATTTAAGGTAGCTCTTTTTCTCCAAGAACACTTTTTCGCTTAAGTCCACCCTCCGCCACCTCCAGTATTAATTCCATTTGGAATATTTTTGGAGGACCGGGAAACCAAGAACCAAGAGACATCGCTATAAGAGAGATCATACTGAGACTGATTGAATCAATGACTTGCACAGCTCCTTACTTTTAGGATGGAAGATAGATGGATATAAATGTAAAAATAAACATAAAGGTGTTCATCGCATCAATGATTCTGTTCCTCCCAGAGTTCTTTGTCTCTGATCTACTCATCTTTCCAGGACTATGAGGGTGCAGAGTAACTCCTATATCTTTGCCTCTTGTGAAGGTATTCTGTAGCTACGGGTTAATCAACTGTTAATCTTCCTCTTCCTTTTACCAACTTCTGACAAGACAGACATTTATTTTTCTGTAGGCTTGTCTGAAAGAAACTTTCCTGATGTGAAATTAAAGGTAAATGTACTCTAGCATTTGATAGTACAGCAAATTTGTTTTTAATACAACATATCAATCTGCATCAAGGCACTGGGTCAAAGACTAGAAAATGGCCGACAAGTAATAAATAAAATCATCTTTCTGATTCAAGGAGTTTAACTGCCCAAATTTAGGGAGGTACAAATGTGCACTCATTACCCCAGTGTCTTCTTGCACAGTTGTGTTTGTTGGCACTTACGTAAACTTCCAACTTCTTCTTGTGCCTAGAATGTTGTACCCAACCAACACAATGCCTCACTCCGTCCCAGTTTAAGACCCAGATTCTGTTTTGAATTGCTAAAACAGTGGACATCCACAACAAACCCTGCCTTTATTTTGGCTCTTTGTAGCATTTCTGTCCAAGATTTGCGGGCACATTTGAAGTACTTTGGTTCGGTTTCCAGCCTGCTGCTGCCAAATTGTATTTGAAAGATGGCCAGCATTCAGCAGATACAGTTACATCAGAGTACAGTTAACAACAAGTACGGGTTAACATACAAATCCAGCTCAGGAAAGTGCAGTGGGAAGTCATGGTTTCCAGCCTTGGCAAAGTTAGAAATGCGGAACACTGGTATCTTCCCACCCACATGAATCTCCAACAAATTGCCACTTCTAACATGTCACCAGCACTACACAACCTCTCTTTGCTTTTTAGAACAAGTAACCAAGGATGGTGAATCTTCAAGAAGGAGATGCACAATTTCAAGTAGTGAAAACACACAGCATCAAGGAGTTTAGTGGGACTGTGTTCCTGTGGTTGATGCAGTCAATGTACCAGCTCACAAATGAATGGGGTTGTGGAAAGTCAGTGAAAGTGTTTAAGAAATCCTGGTCCTTCATTCCACCCCTTACAATGTGCTCCAATGCAGAAACTCATTGGGACACAGTCAGCAAGTGCAGTATAAATCTTCAGAGGGGACCAGAGGGGAAGAGGTTGGCGGTGCGATGGGGACTCACAGCGGGCGCTGGTCGCTGGTCGCTGTCCACTTCGCTGGTCGTTCTCCTCCGCCGGGATCAGAGTCTCCACTTTCCGTTTGGAGACATCGGCGCCATCTACGACTCCGCGCTGGCTGGGCTGGGTTGGGTCGGGCTGGGTCGGACTGTTTCCGGTCCCTCCCTCCGAAAATTGTGTCCGGTTGGAGACCTCCGCCAGCCATCCAGAGCCTCCCGCAGCTGCAGTAAAGCCGCAATGGTGCAGGAAGGGTAGGACCATCCCACAGAGTGACAGTGGAAGGGACCAATCCCCGCGGCGCTGAATGGCAAGAGAGGCAATCAATCTGAGCCTGCGTGGTTTTTAAGATTTTTAAACCTCGATAACTCTTACCACCTTCCACCAATCTGAACGGAACCTGGTGCGATCGCAGCACAGGAGAACGGTGAGTACGCTGGCGAAAAATAGTAGCGCTATCGCGTACCGTTTTTGCGCAAATAGATGACCGCCAAACCGGAAGATAACAAGATCCGATGTAGAGATAGATTCTGAAGGTCACTTCGGCAGACCGATCTGCCATGGTCTGAGAGGGTTAAAAAGAGAGCTATTGCTCCACCTCGCTGTATCCCATTGATAGGGGAGACAACCTTCAGAAAGTTAACAAGGAACATCTCCAAGCTTGAGTGAGGCCACATGAAGCCATGATGCCCATGTCCTGGTTAGCGTGCGATTCCCTCTTCAATGCCTAGGCAGAGGGAAAGTCTCACCACTGCAATTGAACGTTCATCTACATTGAAGTGCTGGAAATGCTTTATGAAGTAAAAAGTTGCCGTTTGAAGGTGAGTTTAAGAAATTCCATCAAACTAACAAAAGAAAATCATTGAATTTCACCCAATTTCTTTGCCTACATTTTTCCTTCAACAAACATACAGTTAAAAAAAGTACTTTCCATTATGGTTCATGGGATAATGGGATGTGCACAAATCAAGGCTAAGTTCTCCACTGCAGAGGTGACTGCTTCAAAATCAGCTTATTGTTGAGGAATACTTTATGACCTTTCTTACTTCCAAGGACTGCAGTCTCAATGTAAGCCCAACTGTGGGTTTATAGGACGCGTCATTTAACATATTAGCCGCCTTCTTCCCAAGGCTCAAATTCCTTTGTTGTATAAACAGGAAATTAATGCAAATCGTTGAAAGTAATAAATTTGCTCTTTATCCAACATAAACTAGATTCATTTTGCCTGGGGGCTCTGCTTTTCATAGAGACAGTATAATAAATAAACAAGGAACCACAAAATTATATCGAAAGAGGGCACACAACAAAATAGTTTATGCTACAAGCCTTGACGTCACTCTATCATTTATCAGAAAGTTGCTTAGTGAAATATTAATTTTCAAGGTCGGAGGTTTGCTTACAGAAATTACTGGTCACATTGTCACTTGACAGTTTATCACGATCCTTGAATAAAGAATGAGCAAATGAACCTATGATGATCCCAGACAGATGATTACAGGGAGCTTTAATGCAGTATGGAATTTATGAAGGATACATTTATAAATAGGGGGATGTGGTGTGGCACAGTGGTGCCACGGTAGAGTTGCTGCCTTACAGCACCAGAGGCCTGGGTTTGATCATGACCACGGGTGCTGTCTGTATGGAGTTTGTACATTCTCTCGATGTCCATGTGGGGGTCCTCTTGGTGCTCTGGTTTTCTCCATCATCCAAAGATATGTATGTGGGTTGTAGGTTAAAGGTATGTAGGTTAATTGGCTTCTGTAAATTGCTCCTAGTGGGTAGAATTTAAAACTGGGGTAATATAGAATTAGTGTACGGGTGATAGATGGCCTCGCGGACCTGGTGTGCCAAAGGTCCTGTTTCCACGCTGTATCTCTAAACTAAACTAAACAAAAGAAGTAGCAGGGAGTAGTAGCTGCTAGCAGATGATGACAAGATACATGGGACTAGTTTCGATGGGGCATCATAATCGGCATGGACGTGTTGGGCCAAAGGGCCTGCTTCCATGCTGTATGCCTCCATGACTCTAACAGGGGAGACGAAACAGGACAGACAGAGAATTTGTACGTTCAAACAATAGGTTACCTAGGGTTGACACAAAATGCTGGAGTAACTCAGCGGGACCGGCAGCATCTCTGGAGTGAAGGAATGGATGACGTTTTGGTTCGAGACCCTTCTTCAGGCTGAATGAATGCATTGTTTGGTGAAACAAATTGAACAGTAACTTTCAATGAAAACTGGTTAAATAATTGGAAGAACATTATTTGGAAAGGACAGTCAAGGGAAATTAATGGGATAAACTAAATGTTTTAAAGACATTTGGTTAGATTCATGGATGTGAAAGGTTTAGAGGGATATGGACAAATGGGGCTAGTTCGGCATGACACCTTGGTCACACGATTGAGTTGTGCCAAAGGACATACAGTATATCTTTATAATCCTCTAACACGCTATTGCAGTCAAATAATACTCCTTTACCATTTGACTCTATTTTAAGTGGATCTTGTGAGAGGACTAATGTAATAGCCTGAGTTTGGAGAGTGAAATGATATAAAAGAGAAGTAATGAATAAAAATATACAGTTTCAACAGTAGAACCCAGTTGGTGACAAATGTTTTTTTTAAATTTTGCCTCTGGTTCAATGATCTGTATCTTTTTTCTGATTATATACTGGTGCATCTAATAATATACTGAGACAACAGACAGTAAAATAACAACCAACACATGTCTTCATTTCCTCAGCATGTGGTTTCTAAAACTATTTCTTCATTTCCCCAAAATTCTCCTCTGCTCTTATTAAACATACATTGTTTTCCTTCGGCATCTTTCCCATATTGATGTCATAATCCTAGCTCATTTCTCCCCTTGAAAGTCACAGCAGATAGGAGGAATGTTGAATGTGTGTTGAAATGATTTGACAATTAGATTTAATGGAATTTAAAAGAATTATCGAGATATTGTCTTCCACAAAACTTTTATCTGAGTGATTGTTCAGAGCTACTGTAGATGTTTATGAGAATATTGTGTTAAACTTTCCAAAGAAATTGTATGAGGATGCAGTGTGTTCATTGTTTTGATGTTATGTGGGTGTAATGAAGTTTGTTGGGTTTGGATATTTCTTCACATTTTCTTAATTATTTTCCTGGAAGTTTCTATACTGGTCTCTTGGGGCACTGCATTTTATAATCAAAATGGTTGCTTTTTAGAAACTCAATCACCCCAATGCCAAAGAAAAAAAAGGTAGCACGACTCAATGACTAAAGTACCTCTGACATCCTCCTTCATGAAGTGGAGATGGTGGAGAGCTTCAAGTTCCTTCATGTAAACATCACCAACAATCGGACGCTACTGCCAAGAATGCAAACAGAATGTGGTCTACTTTACGATTTCTTCCCAAGGTTCAGTCTTTTTGGTAGGTCTTCTCTTTAGTCATACCCACCGCCTTTCACATGTTTAGATCAGGAATTATTTGATCTCCTGGTAGCTCTCCAGGAGCTACCAGGAGATTTAACAAATCTTTCAGAAGGAGGAAGGGCTCAAGTAATGAAGTTACTTGCACATCTGTGGAAAAATGCCTCTACTCTATGTGGAAGTTGCCTACATTGGTCAGGTCAAAATTAAATCCTGTCTTTGGAAGCACAAGTGCAGATTCATTAATCCAGGAATAACTTCACATTTTTTGAGTTATGTAGATCAGTTTTGATCCGCGCCTCTGTGTATTCATTTCTATCTCAGATTATATACTGAGGAATGGCACTGAGCCTTGGGAACAACAGACCGAGGGAAGTATATCAAATGCCACTTCAGTGCCGGATTTAGATGAAGAGAGGCCCTAAGCTGTTCCACTTGTGAGGCCCCCAACGACCGGACAGCCATGGCGGCCAAATCTCCCACAATTCAAAGCGAGGGAGAAAGTGCCCAGCGCCGACCAGTTGCCGTTGCAGTGCGCATGCGCAGGGCGGCCGATGATGTGCTGGCCGTGGTTGTGCGCATGTGCAAGGCGGCTTGCCGTGCCGGCGGATGAGGAGCGAGCGGAGCACGGCGGCCGGGGGGAGATGGAGAGAGAGAGAGAGATAGAGAGGGGGGCCTCCCAGAGTTGAACGGTAGGTGTTCTGCCTTGGCCGGAGGCCCCCCTAGATCTCGAGGCCCATCAATTTTTTCGGGGGGCCCCCTAGAAAGTGGGGGCCCTAAGCTATAGCTTGTTTAGCTTATACGTAAATCCGGCACTGTGCCACTTCCTAAAAAACCCACAGTAGGGGCTTCATTGAGACTGCAGCCTTTGGAAGTAAGAAAGGTCGCAAAGTATTTCTTACCAATAAGCTAATTTTGAAGTACAGTCACCTTTATGGCGGAGAACCCAGCCTTGATTTGTGCACATCTTGTTTCTGTGATGCAGTGCACTTATTTTTAACTCTGTATGTTGATGGAAAAATGGATGCAAAAAAAACTAGGCAAAATTCAATGATTAATTTGGTTGGTATGATGGGATTTCTTACACTCACCAAGGTAGATTGTAGGTTCAATTCCAACGGTGAGATTTTCCAACTCAGAAAAAGTGCTACCATTGATTTGAGTTCACTGGAATTATCAGTAACTAGACTGGGTTATAGCTGGGATGCAAGCTTGTTGCTTTTCCACATTCTGTTGGTGTAAATGAATGAACAAAGAGATCATTCAAAGTTAAACTTCAAAATGTCCATGGATCTCCTCATTGTATCATCCTGCTGACTCTGGGGAATTTGAAAACCACGATAATATAACTTGCAAGCCTCTGCAATGTTGCGTAAAAGCCACAAACATGCTGCCTGTTTTCTCATGATTTTTGTGCTTAGCATTCAACAAAAATCTTTGGTACAGGTCCACCACTGATTTTCCGGCACTTTTGTTTCCAAAGCCTTGCCAGATTACCATTGTGCCGGACCAACAAAGGTCCCATCCTCCGAGAGGAGTCAAATGATACCGGAACGGTCCACCTACGCCGCCAAAAGTGGCCGACATACCGACCTGCAGAGTTGGCTTCGGAAGCTGGCCATGGGAACGGACTATCAGCTACAGCCGGGCTGGAGTACCTGAGACCCAGACACAGGGAGCAAAGATTGGCCATGGAAGTCGGCTATGGGAACGGATCTGCCGTCTCTGGCCTGGGCCAGAGTTCCAGAGCCCCAGCCGCATGGGGGAACATTCGAACCACATATCGGCAGCAGAAGTCCCGATGAGGTAAGAGATCGGCCGGCCTGGGCAGCACATTTTTGTAGGACCCCCAGGAGAGATTTCAAGTGCACTAATGGAAATTTGTCCGGATTAAAGAACCACCGGTAGCCGGGAAAATTGGCGGTGGACCTGTACTCAGTTTCATGCTTCTGCATACAGCAGGCTCAGAAGCGTCAACATCCCTGGTACAACACATCAGCCAGCCAGTCACTACACCACCTGATAACTGCACAGTTCAACAAGTGCAAACTGTGGCATGTAGTTGCCTGTGAATATGATTTGATGGACTCATCCCGTTCTTTATTAAAAAAATATCTCCCCCTGTGTTGTGGACAGTGTTTTCTTAAAACAAATGTCCTCTCACTCTTCTCGAGCAAGCACAAAGCATGTTGCAAAACTGGACCGTGCGATCGTGAGGCACAGCAGGTTAACAGCACGTCCTGTTCTCCACCATCCTTGGGAAGGACCTATCGAGTGGCAAAATGCCATCTCTTTGGGCAATAGGTGTCAATGTAATGAACAATATTTATGAATGGGCACAGACTGCATTGGCATTTGGTAATGCAAACACAGCACTATCATAGGCTTCATCCCAGGTACACACATATTAATACAGCAACCTTGAATGAAATGCACATGTAAATTGATTCCACTGCTGCCCATCACAGTTCAGTGGATGATGCATATCATCTGGGTTCAACCCTCCTGAATGGCCACAAATACAAGCTCCCTTTGGAACTATTCAGCTTCTTCAGTGCCAATAACGTACTTCTGGTGCAGGAATTTGCCATCCTTACCCAGTCTGCTGGTTTATGTATATTATATATACATAGCAATGAGGTTGAATCTTCCTGAAAGTGGCCTGGCACACCATTGTTCAGAGCTATTAAACATAGGTTACAAATACTGGCCCTTGCCAGTAATGACGTACATTACAAGGCCAGCACAAGTAGGCGGCATAGTGGTGCGACTGGTAAATTTGGTTTGTAGGTTAATTGGCCTCTGGAAATTGCCGCTGGAGTGTAGGGAGTGAATGCGAAAGTGGGATAACATAGAACCAGTGTGAATGGGTGATCGATGGTCGGCGTGGACTCGGTGGGCCGAAGGGCCTGTTACCAAACTGTATCTCCAAACTAAACTGAGCATGGGTCATTTATTCTAATTCTATAAACAAATTTTTTTTTTTTAAATACTTAATTGATACAAATGGTGAAGAGGCATCTTTCCTCACACACATTGACAAGACCACAGCCGCAGAATGACAAATCTCATATAGGAAAGAAAGGTGAAGCAAGAACAGGGAAGATAGACACAACTTGCTGGAGTAACTCAGCTGGACAGGCAACATCTCTGGAGAGAAGGAATCGGTGGCGTTTCGGGTCGAGACCCTTCTTCAGACCAGATTCTTCAGACCAGTTCACAAGAGCAGGGATGTGATTCAGTAATACTGAACACAAACGTGATACTTCAAACAGTGCACAGATTGTAGGCTCATTCCAGAAATAACTATTGTAATGCTCATCTCAAACCCTTTCTAAAAACAAGCACAAAAACTGATGTTAGCTCGTTCCTTCGTTTTGGATTGACAAAGCTGATTCCCGGCATCACAGGGCTGATTCCTAGTGCTGATGCTGTTAAATCCATTTGTTTTTGCAGAACAATAACACCAATTCGTTGACCTAGTTTTTCTCGCACTATTGCTAAACAGTTTTGACAGCATGATTTCTAAATGAGCCAGCCCACTAATCCAGGGCTCCAAAATCTGACTTAAAAGAATAAAACAAATTTAAAAACCATCCTTAACAAACCATGAGGAACTAAATGTCAGATGTACTAAGTGCAGACACTAAGATGAAGAAAGAAGAACCTATACCCAGCCACTGACACTCTCCTCCGCTTAGCGGAGTTGGTCCTCACCCTCAATAACTTTACATTTGACTCCTCCCATTTCCTCCAAACACAAGGCGTAGCTATGGGCACACGCATGGGCCCCAGCTACGCCTGCCTCTTTGTCGGGTACGTTGAACAATCCTTGTTCGAGGCGTACCAGGGCCCCATCCCCGACCTCTACCTCCGCTACATTGACGACTGCTTTGGTGCCACCTCCTGCACCCACACACAACTGACTGACTTCATCCACTTCACCACCAACTTCCATCCGGCACTCCAATACACCTGGACGATTTCCGACACTTCCCTACCATTCCTTGACCTCACCATCTCCATCGCAGGGGACAGACTCCTGACCGACATACATTACAAACCCACTGACTCACATGGCTATCTGGACTACACGTCTTCCCACCCTGCCCCCTGTAAAGACTCCATCCCCTACTCCCAATTCCTCCGCCTACGCCGCATCTGTTCCCAGGATGAGACATTTCATACCAGGGCATCGGAAATGTCCTCGTTCTTCAGGGAACGGGGATTCCCCTCCACCACCATAGATGAGGCTCACACCAGGGTCTCATCCATACCCCGTAACACTGCTCTCTCTCCCCATCCCCGCACACGCAACAAGGGCAGAGTCCCTCTGGTCCTCACCTTTCACCCCACCAGCCGGCAAATACAACACATAATCCTCCGCCACCTCCAACGTGACCCCACCACTCGCCACATCTTCCCATCTCCCCCCATGTCTGCCTTCCGCAAAGACCGCTCCCTCCGCAACTCCCTCGTCAATTCTTCCCTTCCCTCCCGCACCACCCCCTCCCCGGGCACTTTCCGTTACAACCGCAAGAAATGCAACACCTGTCCCTTCACCTCCCCCCTCGACTCCATTCAAGGTCCCAAGCAGTCGTTCCAGGTGCGACAAAGGTTCACCTGTATCTCCTCCAACCTCATCTACTGCATCCGCTGCTCTAGATGTCAGCTGATTTACATCGGTGAGACCAAGCGTAGGTTGGGCGACCGTTTCGCCGAACACCTCCGCTCAGTCCGCAATAACCTACCTGACCTCCCGGTGGCTCAGCACTTCAACTCCCCCTCCCATTCCCAATCCGACCTCTCTGTCCTGGGTCTCCTCCATTGCCAGAGTGAGCAACAGCGGAAATTGGAGGAACAGCACCTCATATTCCGTCTGGGGTCCTTGCGTCCTTATGGCATCAACATTGAATTCCCCCAATTTGGCTAGCCCGTGCTGTCTCCTCCCCTTCCTTCACCCTCTAGCTGTCTCCTCCCACCCTCCCATCCGCCCGCCTTCGGGCTCCTCCTCCTCCTCCCTTTTTCCTTCTTTCTTTCCCCACCCCCCATCAGTCTGAAGAAGGGTTTCGGCCCGAAACGTCGCCTATTTCCTTCGCTCCATAGATGCTGCTGCACCCGCTAAGTTTCCCCAGCAATTTTGTGTACCTTCGATATTCCAGCATCTGCAGTTCCCTTTTGAACACCAGAAGCTACAGAGATGCTGGTTTACACAAAAGGAAACAAATACTACTTCAATTTCAGCAGTCTGAAACATATACCTAGGTGATTTCAGAGCTCATCTAGATACTTCCTTTGTAAAAGGGCACAAAGTGCTGGAGTAACTCAGTAGGTCGGGCAGCATCCTTGGAGAACATAGATAGGTGACGTTTCAGGTTGGGAATCCATCTTCAGACAGTCTGAAGAAAAATCCCAAGCCGAAACGTCACCAATCCATGTTCTCCAGAGGTGCTGAAGAGTTACGCCAGCACTTTGGGTCCTAATGGGATGAAGAGGTGGGTTGAAATTATTAAATACATTTTTAAATGTAGATGGTAAATGTAGGGCAGCACTGCTGGTGGAACCGCTGCCTCACAGTACCAGAGACCAGAGCTTGGGTGCTGTCCGTGTGGAGTTTGCACGTTCTTCCCTGCGACATGTGGTTTTCCTCTGGGTTCTCCAGTGTGCTCCTACATCCAATAATGTGAGGGTTTGCAGGGTAATTGGCCTCTGAACATTCATCCTAGTGTGTAGGGAGTGGATGAGACATTGGAATAACATAGAACCTGTGTGAATGGGTGATCGATGAAAACCCACATGGGTAACAGGAAGATGGATATAAAGTGCTGGAGTAACTCAGGGGGACAGGCAGCATCTCTGGAGAGAAGGAATGGGTGACATTTCGGGTCGAGACCCATCTGAAGAAGGGACCTGTCTATCGGAAATGTCACCCATTCCTTCTCTCCAGAGATGCTGCCTGTCCCGCTGGGTTACTCCAGCTTTTTGTGTCTATCTTCAGTTTAAACCAGCGACTGCAGTTCCTACCTACACATTGGGTAACAGGGAGAACGTGCAAACTCTGTACAGACAGCACCTATAGTCAGGATGGAACCCCAGGGTCTCTGGCACTGTAAGGCAGCAACTCTACCGCTGCCGCCCCTGAACATGAGTACATTGAAGATCAAAATTGTCCCAACGTGCTCAATATGTGAGAGAATGTTTACTCGTCCAGTGGTTCAAATAATGACGTTTCAGTGCTGTCAGCGCTCCTCTTTAAGCTGCTAGACCAGTCTGTTGATAATACAAATAGTAAAAATAACAGAAAGAGAAGGCAGCAGAGTTCAGTGACTATAAATTTGATAGGAGAAACAGATGAGTGTTTTTCAATAATCACTGGGACTACTGAATTCAGAATGGAAGGTCAAGTGACTTAAGCTCACATGATGATAAAATACCTTTGAAACAGAACATGTTTATTTAACAAGTTCAAACGCTTGTTCAAATAGTGCCCAATAATTTGGACGCACAAAGGCATACACACGCCCACAGTACACTGATGGAGCAACAACCTCCTGTATAGTGACAAAAAGAGGAAAATATTTTAAAAAGGCACAAGTTGCTGGAGTAACTCAATCGTTCAAGCATCATCCCTGGAGAACATGGATAGGTGACATTTCGGATCGGGATCTTTCGTCAAAATTGACTGTTTTACTGGCCAATTTGGGTGGCAATTGCAATTATCCTAATGTGGTAGCTAATATTTATCCCTCCATCAATATAGGCAATATTTACCAATCCTTAGGGACTGCTAAGATAATTCCTCTATGCCTGTGTCAACCAATTGTCTGCCATGCTTTGTCCTGCCTCTCCTCTCTCCCAGCTTTCTCCTTTATCCTTCCTTCCCCCCCCCCCCCCCCCTCTTCAAAGGAGGAAAAGAGTGAGACAAAGATGAGGGTGAGGTATCCAGAGCCTCAGATTTATCCAACTAATGGAAAATCTTGGCACCAAGCTGGAATTCACAGCTTGTTCTGGCTTGCAAACAACATTCCTTCTCTGCATATCACGATGTTTAATTGATCCAGAGCTGAATTAAAAGAAACCGGATGCAGGAACAAAAAATGTTCAACCTTTTCACTTTACAAACAGGTCTTACTGCCATCTTGTCCTCAATCAATACCTCCTTCCGAGCTACTTTTGACTTCCTACAACTTGGTCCAACTTTGCACTTCAAACCCATAGATTGGACAGGGCCTTGAACCAGCTCTGTTGGACCAATCCTGCTCATGTCTGAGCATAAACATTTTACCACCTTAAAAAGGAACTACATATACTGTATGCACAGCAATGCCACGGGACATAAAACTATCCTGCCCGAAACTAAACTCTATGAGTTGTAGCATGACATTTAAACCACACTTTCTTTATGCTGACACTACATTCACATAAGGCTGTGGCTGATAATTCAATATCAAGAATTGTTAACTCCCACTGCAGATAGAAAAACATTTCTATCCTTGCACGAGTTCTATAAAGATATCACTAGTTCACTCAGTTCTTTCTTACACAATAACAACCATAATCTTTGGTCCAGACAGTAAACATGCACTTACGTTCTCACAAATACATTTTATGTCTGCAAAACAGATTAATAGGATCTGAACATGTTCTAAATTATAAAGGAATAATATTATTTTTATCTGCTATGTTTTATTTTAGAAGTGACTGAGGATACTGGGGTGGCAAGGTGGTGCAGCGGTAGAGTTGCTCCCTCCCAATGCCAAAGCCCCGGGTTTGATGCTGACTACGGGTGCTGTCTGTATGGAGTTTGTACGTTCTCCCTGTGACCATGTGGGTTTTCTCCCGGTGCTCCGGTTTCCTACCCCACTTCAAAGATTGAACCCGGGTCTCTGGCCCTACCGCTCTACCACTGCGCCACTGTTCTGCTCTCATGCTCTGGTTGTAAAACAAAATGGAACATTCTGTGAAGTTCTTTCTTTAAAGTGCACAGAATAAATATACATACTGAATCATTACAATTAATCTCAACCTAGAATGGGGGAAGGATGACTGAAAATTTGTTAATAGAAAGCCAAATAGTCCGTGGTTCCAATCAACTTCCCCGTGCCATCACCCTTTCTCCACAGCACCACACAGTCCTCAAGCTGCCTGACTTCCAACGGCTTCACCATAATGGTGCAGAAAGTGAAGAGAAGACCTTGTGCACATTAATGTACTTGTCTAGTTCACTGAAGCCAACACGGGCGGCAAAGTGGCACAGCTGGTAGAGCCGCTGCCTCACAGTGCCAGAGACTTGGGCTCAATCGTGACTACGGGTGCTGTCTGTGTGGAGTTTGCATGTTCTCCCTGTGACATCCTGGGTTTCCTCCAGGAGCTGCAGTTTCCTCCCGCATCACAAAGACCTATGGGCTTGTAGTTTAATTGGCCTCTGCAAATTGTCCCCAGTGTGTGGGGAGTGGTAGGGGAAATGGGATTAGGTAGAACTAGTGTGAACGGGTGATCGATGGTCGGCATGGACTTGGTGGGCCAAAGGGCCAGTTTCCATGCTGTATTTGTAAACTAAAAGTAAACGCCATGGGGCTTATGTGCAACAGAATTTTGTCGTGGCAACATCTCTGACAAAATGTTATGGTCTGGTCCACACCAACAGTTTAACATGACATTCCTGGAGTAGAAGAATTTACAAGCCCACATGGCCAATTGAAAGTATTTTCAATTTAAACAATAAGAGGAACTTTTTTCCAAAGGAAAAAATATAGGGCAAACCAATTGTGGAATAACTAACCACCTGACAAGGTTTATCATAGTTTTGCCACCTATGTAAAAGGAGCCATTGAAACAGATTTTGATCACTAGAAATGATGTGTTGAGGAACTCCACTGATTTATTGAAGCAAGAAGGCAATTTTTCACCTATTTCCCCATACTTAAAACTATGTAAAATGTCACAGAGTATTGGATTAACTCAGCGAGTCAGGCAACATCTCTGGAGGACCTGGATAGGTAACGTCTCAGGTCAGGACCTTTGTTCAGACTGATTGCAGTTGAGAAGGGGGGGGGGGGTAGCCTTTATGCAACCATCTGCCTATAAAATCCCCCCTCACTTGTATTCACCTATTATTTGCCAGGTTTTGTCCTGCCTCTCCTTTCTTCCAGCACTCTCCCTATACACCCCCCCCCCCCCTCCCCCACTACCCCCACACCACAATCAGTCTGAAGAAGGTTCCCAAGCTGAAGTGTCACATATCCATGTTCTCCAGAGATGCAGCCTGACCCGCTGATCTACTCCAGTACTTTGTGTGTTTCTTTGTAAAGTAGCATCTGCAGTGCCCTGGGTCTTCTTAAAATTATGAAGGCTTCATTCTAGATTTGGCCACATTTCAATATTCTTGCTGTAGATTATATTTCCCAGAATATTCGGGTTGAAAGTCTTCACAATTATTATCAAATTTGATAATGGATGTAGCAACCAACCACGCGGGTGCTTGGCAAAGCAATACAATCTGTGCAGAAAACACCGTTGATCTTTTCAGAGAATTAGTGCCAGTTCTGGAAAGGAATGGCTTTGAAATTTGTTTTGGCATTGCACTAAAGCACAGTATTTATACAGTAAGATATCTGTGTATGAACATCAACTATTTTTCCACCAAAAAACACGATCCACATCTTCAATTATTTATTTAGTAAACAGATCGCTGAAAGCGATCATCTTTACTGGCCAAGATGCAATCAGATTTGATCTTCCTTGGCTGAAACATTGGTTCAGGGTCCCAACCCTTGGGACAGGTTAAAAAACATCCAATGACACACAGTTCCATGCTGCTTTTTAGTAATCACTTGGAAGAATATTGTCATAGCTAGATGCAGTGAAAAGCTCTTCGAAAATGCACCTAGAAGTTCTATAGGGCTATACACTCGATAGAGGCCATCCCCAGTTACCAAATGCCAACATTTGCAGACATCCCTACATACAAACGAGCTTCCATAATATTATTTTCTCCTTCAAAAGTCTGACTACGTACATACAATTGTTCCTATCGATAGCAGAACTAGTTTCCTCTCGCTCCAATTTTCGCAATTAGACTTTCATATCAGTAGTATGTGTTTTTGATGCCATTCACTGTAAACTCTGGAGGCCTGATTACCATATCCAATGATTTTTGTGCATTTTCTGAACTTATGGACGTCTGAAAAGATGGAACACATTTGTTATCTGGGGAAGGCTCATAAAATTATTATTTTTTAAATCTACAATTAAAATTCAACATGTGGAGAAGGAGAAAATTGTGCCCATTTCCAGGAGTCTTAGTGCCTGTTGGGAAATACAATTCCTGACTTTCCAACAGGATTTTCATTCTTCTTATGACTTTTATCCTGGTGTAAAACCTCTCAGATAAATAACAACGGCACTGCGATATGCCAAATCTGTCTCCAGTGTGATTTTCAACCTCGCCGGTCTTATTTAGTTTTGGAACAAGTTTTTGAAACAGTGTGGCACTGTGGCACAGCAGTAGAGCTGCTGCCATACAGAGAGAGAGAGATAAATAGAAGATCGTGTGTACTCATATGGCCATGTGATAGGAGTAAAATCAAGTCTACTCTGCCATTCAATCATGGCTGATCTTTCTCTCCCTCCTAACCCCATTCTCCTGCTTTCTCCTCATAACCCCTGACACCTGTACTAATCAAGAATCTATCTGCCTTAAAAATATCCATTGACTTGTCCTCCACAGTCTTCGGTGGCAAAGAATTCCACAGATTCACCACCCTCTGACTGAAGAAATTCCTCCTCACCTCCTTCTAAAAGGAACATCCTTTAATTCTGAGGCTAGTCCTAGTGGAAACATCCTCTCCACATCCACTCTATCCAAGCCTTTGACTATTCGGTAAATTTCAATTAGGTCCCCCCCCCCCCCCCCTTATTCTTCTAAACTCCAGCGATTACAGGTCCAGTGCAGTCAAATGCTCATCATATGTTAACACAAGTGAGTGATAATGAAAGTGCGTGAGAGATAAAGAGAGCGTGCAAGTAAAGACAGAGCAATAAATAAAATGAGTCCAAGCAGATAGGATATAAAATACATCAAGAAGAGATTGACTCAGCCAGGTGATCAATACCTGACAACACCCAGTCAAAGTTTGCATGAGATCTATGAAAGTTGCCAGTTATACTTAGACTCATTAAGGAGCCAACAACTGCAGAACAAAGGGAACAGAGAGCGCAAAGGGAACAGAGAGCAATAATGCAATGTATTATCATAAAGGAATAATAAGAATAACATTCACTATCTACAATTAACAGGAGGAATGAGAAATCAAACATCTTAGGACATAAGAGGGGCAAGATTTAAGAGAAACCTGAGAGGCAACGTTTTTTCACTGAGAGGGTGGTGAATATATGGGAGGAACTGCCAGAGAAGTTTGTTGTAGACAGATACTATAACAGCATTTAAAAGACACTTGTACAGGTACATGATAGGAAATGTTTAGAGGGATACGGGCAAAACTCGGGCAAAAAGGACTAGCTTAGTTGGGGTACCTTGGTCTACATGGACAAGCTGTTTCAACGCTGTATGACTCTACGACTCCAAAAGGAAGTTAAACTATTGACATAACTATCAAAATAGCTGCATAACATTTGACAGGATATGGTTATTGGACTGGAATTCCAATTGACAGGATTTGATGAGTGGAAGTCAAATATGGATATGTGCTGGGGTCTGTGCAACTATGCACCAGATATGTAAATAATTTGTAAATAAGGTAGATGATAGAATAGGCAGTGTTGTAAGCAGTGTAGGTGGAAACATTAAAGTATAAAGTAATATTACAGTAAAATGTATAATCACCTTTCATTTGCTTGGAAATGCTGACGGTCCAGACTCTCTCTCACAGGGTGTTGCTTCTCATGTGCCATTTAGCAAACGAGGACCTGGGTTCCAGTCCTCTCTTTAAGGTCACTGCACTCCCAGTTCCCATGCTTTCTTTAACACACTGCCACCTCAGTTCCCATGCGCTCGTGAACAAACTGGAGCCTCAGGTTCCCCAGCCTGTTTCCTCAGCTGACTTGAAATGTACTAGAAATCACTAGAAAACTCACTATGCCACTATAATATGCAACATGTTAAAAAAGTGAATTCAAAATGTGTTGGAGTATTAATTGGAATAATATTCAATAGTCCATCTTCAGCATGGTCTGAGTGTACCGGAATAACAATGTTTCACAGGACTAGATTGAGCAGATTGACAAAGTCGTGGACTATATTTTTCAATGCAGGCAAATAAGATCTTCCACTTTTAACTCATATAAGGAGAGAAGATAACACCGGCCGTCCCCGGAAAATGAATATGTTCCATCTTTACAGACGTCCATAAGTTTATTTTGTCCTTAATTCATAAAATACACAAATATCGCTCAAAATGGTCACCATACATCTGCAGTATTGTAATGAGTGGCTTTTGATGTAATATGATGAGAGCTTGATCATAGTGGGTGTAGTATAACATAGAAACATAGAAAATAGGTGCAGGAGGAGGCCATTCTGCCCTTCGAGTCAGCACCGCCATTCATTGTGATCATGGCTGTGTACTTGTATGGCATGGGCAAGTTGGGCCGAAGGGCCCTGTCTCCGTACTGTGTGATTCTACATGTATGGTATACATACTGGAGGCATTCAAACCCTGGAGGTTGCCTATACGTCCCAAGTGAAAAGTATATAAGTGTCGTAGATAAAATGAGTTTTGGACCTTATGAGTAATGAGTCACACACTCGGACAAAAAACCATCGTAATAGCAATGGCAATGCTGACATTGTCAGTGGATAACGGTGGGACAGAGGCTTCTGTGCACCACAAACAGCACAGACTAGACCATATCCAGAACACAATGAACAGTTCCGAAACTAAACATTGGGGAGGATGCAGTGGTTAGAAGGAGCACAGCATAGACAAGAGACAATAGGTGCAGGAGTAGGCCATTCGGCCCTTCGAAGCAGCACCGCCATTCACTGTGATCATGGCTGATCATCCACAATCAGTAACCCGTTCTTGCCGTCTCCCCATATCCCTTGACTCCGCTATCTTTAAAAGCTCAATCTAACTCTCTCTTGAAAGCATCCAGAGAATTGGCCTCCACTGCCTTCTGAGGCAGAGAATTCCACAGATTCACAACAGAGTGTGAAAAAGTTTTTCCTCATCTCCGTTCTAAATGGCTTACCCCTTATTCTTAAACTGTGTCCCCTGATTCTGGACTCCCCCAACATCGGGAACGTGTTTCCTGCCTCTAGCGTGTCCAAACCCTTAATAATTTTATATGTTTCAATAAGATCCTCTCTCATCCTAAATTCCAGAATATACAAGCCCAGCCGCTCCATTCTATCAACATATGACAGTCCCGCCATCCTGGGAATTAACCTCGTGAATCTACACTGCACTCCCTCAATAGCAAGAATGTTCTTCCTCCAATTTGGAGACCAAAACTGCACATAGATATATGATACCTAGATTCCAAGAGTTCAATGATACTGGATTCCAAGGGATCAACTATCAGCAGAGATTACTCAAACCAAGATAATACTGCTTGCAATTTAGAAGACTAAAGGTTATTTTGTTAAGGTTTCCGAGATGTTAAATGCCAACTGATTGGGAGGTTAAAGAATACTCAGTTCGGTTGGGATGGGGAGTCTTAAACTAGGAGTCATAATTTGAGCCTGAGAACAGTGACCTCCACTTTTTTCAATCAACCATCAAGCACTTGAACCACCCTGGTACAACACTACCTACAACCTTGCTGCCACTGAAGTACAGAAAGTGCTGGAGTAACTCAGCAGGTCAGGCAGCATCTCTGGAGAACATGAATGTGACATTTTGGGTTGGGACCCTTCTCAGTCTGAAGAAGGATCCCAATCCGAAACGTTGCTATCCATGTTCTTCAGAGACCTGCTGAATGGGCTAAGTGTTTGGCTGGCAACCTGAAGGTGGCCGGTTCGAATCCTGCTTGGAGTGTGTACTGTCGTTGTGTCCTTGGGCAAGACACTTCACCTACCTTTGCCTGGGACTAGAGACGGAAATTAGCTACTGATTGGCTACAATCTCGCATATTTACATGCAAATGTTCATTGATATGCACTGTCCCTATAAACAAATTATTATTATTATTATTATTACTCCAGCACTTTGTGTCTTTTGTTTGTAAACCAGCATCTGCAGTTCCTTGTCTCTCCACTAAACTACTATATACTTTGTATGGTTGCACAACATACTTTGACTTAATAATAATAATAATAAATTTTATTTATGGGCGCCTTTCAAGAGTCTCAAGGACACCTTACAAAAATTGAGCATGTAGAGGAAAAACATGTAAGGGGAATGAAATAAATAGTAGAGACATGACTAGTACACAAAGTAAAGACAGAATTCAATACAAAACACAGTATGAGGCAATTAATGCACAGATGAAAAGGGACGGGGACGTGGGGCTAAGGATAGGCAGAGGTGAAGAGATGGGTCTTGAGGCGGGACTGGAAGATGGTGAGGGACACGGAATTGCGGATCCGTTGGGGGAGGGAGTTCCAGAGCCTGGGAGCTGCCCTGGAGAAGGCTCTGTCCCCAAAACTGCGGAGGTTGGACTTGTGGATGGAGAGGAGACCGGCTGATGTGGATCTGAGGGACCGTGAGGGTTGGTAGGGGGAGAGGAGGTCAGTGAGATATGGGGGGGGCAGATGGTGGAGGGCTTTGTAGGTGATGACCAGGATTTTGTAGGTGATCCGGTGGGAGATGGGAAGCCAGTGAAGTTTTTTGAGGACTGGAGTGATGTGATGCCAGGATTTGGTGTGGGTGATGAGTCGGGCGGCTGCGTTCTGGACCAGTTGGAGTCGGTTGATGTAGGTGGAGCTGATGCCAAGGAGAAGTGAGTTGCAATAGTCCAGTCGGGAGGAGATGAAGGCATGGATGAGTCTTTCAGCAGCAGGCTGTGTGAGAGAGGGTCTGAGTTTGGCGATGTTGCGGAGATGAAAGAAGGAGGTTTTAATGACATGGCGGATGTGAGGCTCAAGGGAGAGGGTGGAATCAAAGATCACGCCAAGGTTGCGGGCCTGGGGAGATGGGGAGACAGTGGTGCCGTCGATGGTGAGAGTGGGGTTATTGATTTTGCTGAGTGTGGCTTTGGAGCCTATGAGGAGGAATTCTGTCTTATCGCTGTTGAGTTTGAGGAAATTATGTTGCATCCAGGTTTTTATAGCTGACAAACAGGAGTTGATATGGGAGAGGGGGGGGGGTTGTGGGGGGATTTGGTGCCAAGGTAAATCTGGGTGTCATCAGCGTAACAGTGGAATGATCTGGTTATCCAATGTAACTGATAATTCATTGTTCAATTGTTTATTGTATATTTATTTTTGTTGCGTTATTGTGTTAATGTGCCTGTAAAATTGCAGCAACTAAAAATGGTATTTTTCCAGTCTTTAACACCAAAGCAGCACTATTTTTCAAGGAACCAGAATAGGAACAGGCCATTCAGTCCCACAAGCCTGTTCAGCCTTGGCTGCCCTGTAACATCATCCCTACAACATCATCATTTGATTCCTTTCCCTAGCACTTCAAATACAATTAGATTTGTTTTGTATTTGACCAGCGTCTATAGCTTTTGAAGTGAGGACAGTATTAATTTCCACGATCCGCTGCATGAAAACATATTTCCTTCCAACTGATTTTACTTCAACAGCTCAAATGTTATGATTGCGTTATCTTATTCTGGGTTTCTTATCCATGAAAGGAAGGGAGTCAAAGGTCTAAATTGGATCATCTTCTAACCCACCACAGGATAATTTGGTGCAAAAATGTCCTTCTAATTAAATCCATTTAACCTTAGTTTCATGATGAGTCTGCACTGGCCTTTTTGAAGTCGTAAGATCTCCCCTGTACTATGGTGCCAATACTGAAGGTTGGCTGAGGCTTAATGCAACAGAAAAGGACCTTGACTTTGTTATGCCATTCCTAAGCGCAGTTGTGGCTGACGATATCATGACCAACTGCTTGTAAATACAAAGAAGATAATCTACCTAAAACAAAGTGGTGACCGTATACACCGCCATTATCTTTCATCCACAATGATAGAATTATCAATCGATACTGCTCGATGTTAACCTTTAACCATATAACCATATAACAATTACAGCACGGAAACAGGCCATCTCGACCCCTCTAGTCCGTGCCGAACACATAATCTCCCCTAGTCCCATATACCTGCGCTCAGACCATAACCCTCCATTCCTTTCCCATCCATATAACTATCCAATTTATTTTTAAATGATAAAAACGAACCTGCCTCCACCACCTTCACTGGAAGCTCATTCCACACAGCTACCACTCTCTGAGTAAAGAAGTTCCCCCTCATGTTACCCCTAAACTTCAGTCCCTTAATTCGCAAGTCATGTCCCCTTGTTTGAATCTTCCCTACTCTCAGTGGGAAAAGCTTTTCCACGTCAACTCTGTCTATCCCTCTCATCATTTTAAAAACCTCTATCAAGTCCCCCCTTAACCTTCTGCGCTCCAAAGAATAAAGCCCTAACTTGTTCAACCTTTCTCTGTAACTTAGTTGCTGAAACCCAGGCAACATTCTTGTAAATCTCCTCTGTACTCTCTCTATTTACAAGACACTAACCTCATATTTTCTGACCCATTGCTGACCCATCGTTGCAACATCTCACAAATTACGTAATGGTATTATTCTGTATTATGACATCTCTCAGCTTTCTGTTGACATGCTCCCACTGACACTCGAGAGCACCACCTGATGCAGTAGATGTTTGCAAAGGTATGTTTTGTTCACGGTACAATGGTGGGGAGGGGGAACAACAAATGCCCTAATAGTGATTCACTCCTGCAAAGTACCAAAGCACCTTGAGACCCAAGGCGCGATGTTTTAGAAAGTAGGCTTCCAAACATCTGAAATCCGTTCCTGTATTAAAACGTGGGTCTGAACCTTGGTGCTTGGTGGCAGTAGGAGGAAGGAAAGTCGGTGAGGGAGAGACCTATTGGTGGGGTCAACATGATTGGTAAAGGTTTGGGGTCGGGAGAATGCAGGAGAGGGTCATGAGGGGAAGATGATGATTCACAACTGAAGGAACTGCGGATATGGAGGTGGAACAGCACTGAGGGTTGACTATTTACCTTGGCCTATCTGACAAGGGTTCGCAGCATGAGACTTCATGGGATGGGACATAGTTGAGCAATTGTCATTGAAATCCTGATGAAGCAGCTCTCACAATATGAAAGAACTTTATTTATCCCAGGAGGGAGATTGGTCTGTCACCACATAAAACACAAGATACACGATATTAAAGTGTTGAGTGGAAAGTTCAGGATTGGATTTGTGCAAAGATTTGGAAGGAGGAGGGTGGGGTGGGGGGGGAGTCAGTCTACCCCACGACGGAAAGGGGAGGAGTTGTACAGTTTGATAGCCACAGGGAAAAGGGGTCTCTTGTGGCGTTCTGTGCTGCAAATGATGTCTTGTGGCGTTCTGTGTGCTTATAAATGTGTATCGAATTTCGGCATGTAGGGTCCAGCCTGTGTTATGTGATAATAGACGCCACCGGGCACATCCAGACTTCTCCCTGTTAGCATGCAGAAGACCAGGAAGGAAATTTGTGGGCTCTGCAGCACCCACAACTTCCTCTTTATAATTTCTTATACTTAATAGAAAATTGCATGTTACAAACATAATGGCGGAATCATAAATAACAGGCACTGTCTGAAAAATGTGGAGTCAATGTTCAGAATTAAAGGTTAATTTCAGTATGTGTACATCGAGTCCAGATGGCATTAAAGTACCAAATAGAAAGACGAGGTTTCATATCTTGTGCTTACTTTGGCCGTCGTTGGTATAGTGGCAAGCTGAGCCCTAATGACGACACGTGGGGGGGGTGGCAAATTAAAGCAAAAGTTGGCAAGAAGTGCACATTTACATGTGAACTGTGCATAGATACTCATGGAGACTAAAATGTTGTTTCCTGCCCTTGCTCAAGAATGTCACCACCTCTGCTTCCTCCCATCACATGACATAGCTTTAACTTCCTTTCCTTGACTGTGCCACCTCCATTCGCAGGGTGCGCTGCCAATATTTACCATAAACCGATTCTTCACGATGCGAGATATCTATGTTAGAGATGCCAAAATATAGACTGAGTGGCCACAATGTGAAATCATCCCTATTGAACACTTTTGGATGAACCCAACTTTCACATTGCCTATCACTTTAACTCTCTACCCTACTCCAATTGTGCCCTCTGTGTTCTAAGAGATAATAATAATAATAATAATAATAATAATAATAATAATAATAATAATAATAATAATAATAATAATAAATTTTATTTATGGGCGCCTTTCAAGAGTCTCAAGGACACCGTACAAAATTTATCAGGTAGAGGAAAAACATGTAAGGGGAATTAAATAAATAGTAGAGACATGACTAGTACACAAAGTAAAGACAGAATTCAATACAAAACACAATATGAGGCAATTAATGCACAGATGAAAAGGGAGGGGGACGTGGGGCTAAGGATAGGCAGAGGTGAAGAGATGGGTCTTGAAGCGGGACTGGAAGATGGTGAGGGACACGGAATTGCGGATCAGTTGGGGGAGGGAGTTCCAGAGCCTGGGAGCTGCCCTGGAGAAGGCTCTGTCCCCAAAACTGCGGAGGTTGGACTTGTGGATGGAGAGGAGACCGGCTGATGTGGATCTGAGGGACCGTGAGGGTTGGTAGGGGGAGAGGAGGTCAGTGAGATATGGGGGGGGCCAGATGGTGGACGGCTTTGTAGGTGAGGATCAGGATTTTGTAGTTGATCCGGTGGGAGATGGGAAGCCAGTGAAGTTGTTTGAGGACTGGAGTGATGTGATGCCAGGATTTGGTGTGGGTGATGAGTCGGGCGGCTGCGTTCTGGACCAGTTGGAGTCGGTTGATGTAGGTGGAGCTGATGCCAAGGAGAAGTGAGTTGCAGTAGTCCAGTCGGGAGGAGATGAAGGCATGGATGAGTCTTTCAGCAGCGGGAGGTGTGAGAGAGGGTCTGAGTTTGGCGATGTTGCGGTGATGAAAGAAGGAGGTTTTAATGACATGGCGGATGTGAGGCTCAAGGGAGAGGGTGGAATCAAAGATCACGCCATGGTTGCGAGCCTGGGGAGATGGGGAGACAGTGGTGCCGTCGATGGTGAGAGTGGGGTTATTGAGTATCTGACCAAGGGGGAGGATGTAGATGATGAAGAGGAGGGGGCCGAGTACGGAGCCTTGGGGAACGCCTTGAGTGACTGTGGCTGTAGCAGAGGTGTGGTTGTGGAGAGAGATGAAGTGGGATCTGTTGGAAAGGTGGGAACGGAGCCAGCTGAGTGCAGAGCCTTCAATGCCAAGGTCTTTGAGTCTGGTGAGCAGGATGTTATGGTTCACTGTATCGAAGGCTGCGCTCAGGTCGAGGAGGATGAGGATGAGGATGTTGAGGGAACCAGTGTCAGCAGAGGTGAGGTTGTTGAGGACTTCGAGGAGAGCAGTTTCTGTGCTATGGAAAGCCAGATTGGAGGGGTTCAAGTAGGTTATACGCAAGGAGGTGGGAATGAAGTTGCGACGCAACGATACGCTCCAGGGTTTTTGAAAGAAAGGGGAGGTTTGAGATTGGGTGGTAGTTAATGAGAGAGGAGGGATCAAGACCAGGTTTCTTTAAGATTAGTGTAACAGCAGCAGTTTTGAAAGCGGAGGGGACAATTCCTTGGGACAATGAGGAGTTGAAGAGATTAGTGAGGTAGGGGCAGAGAACGGGGAGGCAGGACTTCAACAGGGGAGTGGGGAGAGGGTCGAGGGAGCAGGTAGTGGGTTTGGAAGAGCTGATGAGTTTGGAGATTTCAATAGGGGTGACCAGGTCAAACTGGGAGAGGAAGCAGTGTGGAGGAGGGGTAAGGAGGTCAGTGGAGATGTTGAAAGGAGGGGCCTTGGTAGGTGGTGGAGTAGATGCTGGGGAGTCGGGTACAGGGGATAAAGATTGACAGATGGTGCTGATTTTATCAGCGAAAAAGTGGAGGAATGAGTTGCAGAGAACCGGAGTAGAGGTAGGGAGAATGTTGGCTCGAGGCTTGAGGAGGTTGCCCACTGTGGAGAAGAGGGTTCTGTGGTTTAGGCAGGGATCGGTGAATATGGAGGAGAGGTAGGCAGATTTTGCAGCAATGAGGGCATCTTTGTAGTCAGTGAGGTGGAGTTTGTAAGCTTCAAGGTGAACTGTGAGAGATGATTTCTTTGTGAGTCGTTCAAGTCAGCGACCAGTCTGTTTCAGTTTACGAAGTGCAGGTGTGTACCAGGGTGAAGATGTGTTGAAAGTTACGGTTCTTGTTTTGAGGGGGGTCATAGTGTTAAGGGAGGTAGACAAGGTGGAGTTGAGATGGTTTGTGAGATCATCAGGTGAGATGGGGGTTGAGTTCAGGGGGAGAGTGGTGGAGAGCAGGTCAGGGAGATGGTGGGGATCAATGGATTTTAGATTACGGAAGGTGATTTCTCGGAGGAAGCGGGGGCGAGGTGTCGGAGAAGAGAAGAGATCTCCTACTCTGTTCCAAGAAAGAAGAACCTTATCCCTAGAAACAACTTATCTCTGATTCAGCAGACTTCACAGGTTTAACAGCGAGTAAAAATAACTTTAGATCACAACTATCGTCCATTTTATCTGACAGATGTTCTTGGAATTAATTTTATACTTCATATTTATGTCTTCTCTAGGCCTATCTTCTTTGCAGTAGTTTCTTGTTCTGGTGAAGCAGCAGTTAATTCTGACGGCACACATATATCAATCCTGACCTCCAGTGCTGTCTGTGTGGAGTTTGCACATTCTCTGGTGGATTACCACTGGTTTTCCAGTTTCATCGAGTAATACAGCATGGAAACAAGCCATTTGTCCATTGTCTAACTGTGAAAGCCACCATGTCCATAATGGCCCACCTGTATTAATCCCATCTTTCAACACTTGACCCGCAGTTTTTCATGCCTGGGCGATTTTATCGCACACCCCAAGAAATTGCTGACAGACCACTACTGTAAACTACCTCCAATTTTCGTGGGCAGCCGGAGAATAGGAAGAGGGGCAAATTAGAGAGGATTGGGTAGTTAGAGCAAAACAAGTGGGGAGTTGGGATTGAATGGGTGACATTTCGGGTTGAGACCCTTCTTCAGACAATACTGACTGATGAAGGCCAATGTGCCAAAGTACTTTTTGACCACCCCATCTACATGGATTGCCACTTTCAACGAACTATGCACCTGCACTCGAGAACCCTCTGCTCCACAACGCTCCCCGGATCCATACAATTCACTGTGTTGGACCTGCCCATGTTAGAGTTTCCAAAATGCAACATTTCTCTGTATTAAATTCCATCAACCATTCCCCAACCCACCTGGCCAACCGATGATAAACCTGCTACAAATTCTGACGACCATCTCCACTATCTACAATGCCGCCCACTTTTGTATCATCTGCAAACTTGTATTTTCATCCGGCTTATGTAAGTGCAACATGGTGAGAAGGAAGAGGTGAGCGGAGTCCCGTCAGGTGATGCGCTGTCCCGTCCCGTCCCGGTACCAGGGCGTCTCTCGGTGAGAGGGAGCGGGCCACTTACCTAGACAGGCTCCGCTGACCAAGGCGGTGGCTGTCAGCGCGCCGGCCGATGCCCCGTAGATGTTGCTGGCGTTATGCACCAGATGCGGGGCGTGCTCGCACAGGCAGCTGGCAACCCCCACATGGTAAATGCCGAGGAATCCGCAGCCGGCGAACGAAATGCTCCAGGACGAATCGTCTGGTCGCAGCATTTCCTGGGCTTTGACAGCAAGTGCCAGCCGCACTCACATCGCTCCCTCCGCTCCGCCCAGCCCTGCTCTCCCTTTCTCTTGTCTCCCCTGTCCTGCTCCGCTCCGCTCCACTCTCCTTTCCTCTCGTCCCTTCCTCTGACCTGCTCTCCTCTACCCTGCTGTCCTCTACCGGCCGACAACGTATCTTTGACCGGCACTGCTGTCCCGTCTCTCCTCCTCCCGTCTCATCCGACCAACCATCTCCCCCGCACGGTCTGATAGACATTCCCTCCCCCTCAGTATCACCAATGACCGGGCTCCATTTCCAAGCCAGGCACCAAGCTGTCAGTCCTGGCCCGGGCTGCAGGACTTGTTTTGATATTATCTTCCTGCTACCAACTGGCTGGCCACCAGAGTATGCTGTGCAATTTCAAAAATAAGGTGCCGGGGATTTGGCGAATGATTGCAAACTGATATTTATTGCTTCGTGTTTATAGTTTTAAGATGGGAGGAGCACAGTTTAAGGAGACAGACACAAATGCTGGAGTAACTCAGTATCTCTGGAGAGAAGGAATGGGTAATTGAAAAAAAGGGTCTCGACCCGAAACGTCACCCATTCCTTCTCTCCATAAATGCTGCCTGACCGGCTGAGTTACCCCATCATTTTGTGCCTATCTTTGGTGTGAACCAGCATCTGCAGTTCACACCTACACAACGTTTAAGGAGATGTGGGGGGTAAGTTGGAGGCAGATACCACAGAGGTGTTTAAGGTACGTCGATATACGGGGAATTGAGTGATACACAGGCATGTATTTACAGGATGTATATACATCATGTAGAAACAAGGAAGTGCAGATGATGGTTTATACCAAAGATAGACACAAAGTGCTGGAGTAACTCAGCGGGCTAGGATGAAAAAGGATGGGTGACCATTCGGGCCGGGACCCTTCTTCAGACTGAATAAGAACTTCAGACTTCGATGGCCCTCCAGAACGTTGTGCTTTATTCAAGATTCCAGCATCTGCAGTTCCTTGTGTCTCCTTTCCACATAATTCCATGCAACTTGAATGTTAATGTTACAAGGGTGGCTTTTGCATTTAATTTTACAAATCTAAATTGTGGCCTGAAAGAAATTACACTAAAAAAAAATACTGAAACTTAAAGGCTAACTTTGAGAGGGACCTTGCACCATTGCGGGGACAGACCTACATGTGAGTCCGATCTCACATTGTATGTTGCCTCTTAATATTCTCAAGGAAACCAAAGGATAAACACATAATACAGCCTTGTTGATGCGATTCACTGTACAAAGGACGACACATTGCATTGAGTCTTACTGTGCTGAAATCAGGCCTTCGCCCCATAATGTCCACACTGACCAAGAAGCACCATTCCTACTTGACCCTACATTAATCCAATGAGCCCTCTCCAAAGTCTAACTCTCACCTACACATTAGGGCTCTGTATAGAGACCAATTAAACTGTTAACCAATATATCTTTGGGATGTGGGAGTAAATAAAAGCACCTCAAGGAAAGCTACGCAAACACACATAGAACACACAGACAGCACCAGTTGTCAGGATTAAACCTGGCTCGCTGGGTCTGAGGCAACAGTTCTACCACCTATGAGGGGCAGCACAGTGGCACAGCTGATAGGGCCAATGCCTCACAGCACCAGAGCCGCTGCATGTGTGGGGTTTGCACATTCTCCCTATAACTCCCAAAGGCTTGCAGATGTGTCGGTCAATTGACCTCCATAAATTGCATGTAGGAAGTGGATGTTAAAGTAGGATAATAACTAGTGTGAATGGGTGATTAAGGTAGGCATGAACTCGGTAGTCTGAAGGGTCTATTTCCATGCATTATCGTTCAATCAAAGCATACGTATGGCTGTTGAACCTATTATGAAGTCCTTTTGGAAGAATTCCCCGTGAAAACAGTTGACAACCAATTTACATACACACCTAAACACAGTTCAGAAAGGTGCGACTTGCATCATATTCAAGTACAACCGGTCATTCATTCTTTAATGGTGTTACAAAGTGTTGTACAACCAATGAAGTACTTTTGTAGCAATATGTAAATTCTCAGCCATTATTTTGTTTGAAGAATAATTATGGATGAGCCTTTCTCTAATTAGAATTGTACCATGGAACCTTTTACATCTTTCTGAAAGGTCCAACACAACCTTTGATCTGGAAGACTCATCTCGGTTGTGCAATATTTCTTCTCTACTGCAATAGAGCTTTGTGACTTTGAACACAAATCTTGCAAGTTAAGCCATGCACCAGAAGTTATGAAGGGACGCTCTAATGCCCTGCTCCTCAAGATCTGGTCTTATTTTGGGGAAAAGACTCCAGGGACAGGCACCTGAAATAACTTTGTTAAGGAACATGAAATTATAAGTGTGCGGCAGATATTAATCAGAATACTTCTTTGGTTTAAAAAGCATGATGGCTTTTCAGCATCCTTTGTTTCTGGATTATCCGTTTTGTTGGACCAACAGAGGTCATGGCCTCGGAGAGGAGTCGAACAGTACCGGAACAGCCCGCCTAGGCGCAGAGATACCAGCCCGCAGTCAGCCTCAGAAGTCGGCTGAGACAACAGACCTGCTGACATTGGCCAGGCCAAAGTTCCCGATCCACGGATACAGGGGTCAAATTCAACCTACTGATCAGCACAAAATTTCCGATGAGGTTGAGATCAGCCACCCTGTTCTTCGCCCAAAGTGTAAGTGACTTCTGGGCAGTTATTGGAGACACATGCAGTGAACATTTTCCATTTCACAGATTTCAGTTTGGTTTCTGGTTATTGAAATAAAACCTTTTCATCATTAGGGATTCCAGTTACATTTGATCTGTTAAATGTCTTTTCAAACATTTCCATGGAAAAGATGCTGATCCCATTTTGGGGATCGTGTTGATACAGCAACTTTTGCCTACTTCTGAATTCATTATGCAAAATGCTTCAAGATAGTTTGATATTAAGCACATCCAATTAATTCTTGATTTTGATGCAGTGACCTTGAAGCACCAACCATTTCTCCTTCTATAGATGCTACCTGGCTAGCTTTATTGCTTTTATTTCAGATTTCCAACATCTGCAGCCGATTACCAGCTCCCCTTATTTATTGCTTCTTCCTAGTGCATCTAATTTGAATGGGCAGGTCGGAAGAAAGGAATCAAATATTCAAATAGCAAGCAACATGGAACAAGTGTTGGAAATATCTACCTTATCAAGCTTTTTCATCATATTAAAGACAATTTTCAGATCACCATTCTCAACCAGCAATTATCTAAAGAGCCCCAGGATATTAATCTACCAAAGTGGCAAGAGGACATGAGAAGAGTGACAGATGAGGGGAAATGAAATCTGAACAACAAAAAAGGGGTAAGCTCCCTGGGGTACAAACCGGACGGAAAAGTAGTAGATTTTGAGTGTTTTGTCTTTGGGAAGTCAGAAAGGTGTATGGTTGAGGACCTGAAAATGGTAAACAAATGACCTGCTGGAAACCAATAACAACTGGTTATTTATCCCTAGGAAGCAGTTCCAAGTATATTCCAAGAGGGCTTACGCATGGAAATCAATTCCGAGATCTACAGTACAAATTAAAGGACTATTATGCATGCCGTAACACCATTTTAAAGTGTTGTGTAAAACCATCCCCATTCCTCACCCCTTTTTTGAGTCTTACCCAGTTATTAAATCTCAAATGTTTCCAATTGAACCTTTCCATATTCTCACATGGTTTATCAACCTTTTAACCCCCAACGTTTTCTTCATAGCAAGCAGCCTCACCAACTGTCTGGCTTTTTTTTGTTATTTTTAGCGTGTTTTAAAAAGTATGTGTTAATGTTCTCTGGTTTGTTTTATGTGGGGGGTGGGGAGTTGGGGAAAACTTATTTTCAATCTCTTACCTTGCCGGAGATGTGATTGTTTTCCGGTTCGTATCTCCGGTCGCTCTGTGGCCAAACATCATGGAGCTGGAGGCATTGCTCGAGATCACCGTGGTCTTACCGTCGGAGCCTGCGATTGACGCTCCAACCGCGAACACCGAGGAGCTCGCAGTCTTGGGTAGACTGATGTCGGGATGCTCCAAAGCCACAGGTTTGACCAGCCCCGATCTGGGGTCCGATTGCTCAGTACAGGGGCGCCGAGAACACCCCAATGAGGGATCTTGATCGCCCCGACCGCCGGCTAGGGGAGCCAAGATCGTCCCGTCAACTGAAGGCTCAAGGCCCCCGACCGCGGGAGAACAAAGAAGTGAAGAGATTGAACTTTTCTTTTGCCTTCATCACAGTGAGGAATGTGGATGTGGTGGATGTTTGTATTAAAATGTATTTTGTGTGCTTTGTTGCTTATTATTGGTATGACTCTTATAGCAAATCAATTTCCTCACATGTTGCAAAACAAACTTGACAAATAAAGTATGATTATCATTCATTCAGCAACAGCACCCATGGACATCTACAATCCAAAACTGTTTTGTACATACCTTCAGTTGACAATTTAATCTGTCCTACCAGCAAAGTTACCAGACATTACTTTTTTTTCCAACTTTGCACTTGATTAAAAGCAGTTTCATCTTAAACTTCTGCCAGTGTTCATGAAAAACTAAAATGATAAAATGCAAATAGTCAGCTGACAGGCAACTGCAAATGGATAGTCAATATTTCAGGTTGATGATTTTTCACCTCTGAAGGCAAGTCAGCTGCAGATTCTGCCTCAGCACTTCTAGCTTTCTACCCAAGTCCAGGTGATGCAAATGTGCTGCCTATAACATTGGTAAAATTAGTATTTGGGCACTAGAGGCAATACTGGCTCAAGTCTGCAGCTCTGAACAGACCTAGTGTCAAATAATCTTAGTTCTGGATGTTGTTGGACTTTGTCCCCAACAGTTACACGTGATATAGGCACACCATGAATTTTCCAACAAATGGTCCTGCACCCTCTTTAATCCAGACAAAATCATGGGAGCAGTGCATTAAATGTGGTACACGTATGTCTCCATCCTGAAAGTTACTTGTCAATCCGTTAAATTTACAGCAGTCTATGGCGCTTTAGATTCAGGAAGGGTATAATTAGTGGAACAGTGGTACATTGGTGTATTTTATTATGTGACCTCTGTTGGTCCAGCAAAGGGATAATCTGGCAAGGCTCTGTTTGGGACATCGATGGTGTACCTGTACTGATATACAGCACTGTTTCTCATATTAAATGAAAGTAAGGCAATCAAAGTATATCCCAAAAATGAATGGCCTTCACAGAAAAGTGAAGAACTGCACACCAAGAATATTACTGGGACGATTATGACTGATGGTCACCCTCAGGACACTGCCCAAGGCAACAACACATTTGGTTCACAGGACATTGTTGGCAGCGGTGCTCGATTTCACCATTAAATTAAGTTTGAAAGAATTTACTGGAAAGCAGTGCAGCCCATTAAATGATTGAACCAACAGCATAAAGATAAAGACTCAATGCCATGAACAAAATCATTTCCCTCATAACAGTCACCAGCTGTAATCTCAGGAAGCCACGAAAAATAATGTTATCAGATTGTTTTCCCCTGAATGGTTGTAGCACCATCTTGTGGTCACCATGTATAGGACAATTCTCTCAATGTTACAAATCAATCAACCAATGCTGATGGAACTATAGGTTTTACTTCTGTTCATATATTTCACATCAGTGCCTGTCATTTTACCAATGGAATCTGTTCTACCGGAATGCAGAACTTACATTCACATGGGTAGTAGACAAGTTCAGACTGAAAGGTCCCGAATCGAAATGTCATCTGACCAGTTGCCTCTTTTCTTCCAGCAGTTTATTTCTTAATCAAGATTCCAGCACCAGCAGTTTCTTGTGTCTTGCATTCATGTGTTCAGATAGCTAACCAAACACAACTTTTGGCTGAAACTAACCAGAGATCCAATTTCTTGCCTTTAAGGTTTGTCACTATATTAGTATGTATTTTTCTGAAAATAGCATGGGAGTTCTCCACCAGCTCAACACTTATAACCTTTGGCACCTGTACACACGACACAAACACAGGGAATCGTCCATTAACAGTTTATTTTTAGATGGTTTTCTATTTAATCAAAGAGACCAAAGCCCATGTCATCATCTGATTCTTCAGACTCGTCCTTCTTTTCCTCTTTCTTGTCTTCAGTTGCTAAAAAGAAAATTAAGACAAAGATCAACCCCATAATACTAAATTTTCCAAAATCCAGAAGATTTAACATTTTGGGAACTAACTGCAGGTGGAACACCAAAATTGAGCTGCAAACGTACTGTATTAGCCTGCACGCTACATGGCCCAGATATTAAACGCACCTAATTCACCAATTTGTTGTTAGTAATGCTGAAAGTTATCCAGCAGAGAAACAGGGATCCTCCATGTCGTATTTTGACATTTTGAAAAATCAGTGCTTATGTGCATCATGAAAATTGACATTCTAGCAATAAATTGAAAGTCTTTTAGGACATTAGTAGAGGGCATGACAGAGGTGGTTAAGACATCAAAGCCAAAACCAGACAAATAAAATTCCCCAGATTAAACACTTTCATTGTTGCTATTAGAATTCTATCATTTTAGAATCAAAGGCACTCAGTAAATTCCCACCCCACTCCATATTCAGAAAGCACAACTAAATCAATGTCCGGTCATGAGAATTCATGGAATTCAACAGCCTTTTTGCAGCAACGTCAATTAATATTTTTAGGGGTTCAGGGATTATGGGGCAAAGGCAGGAGAACTGGGTTGAGAGGGAAAGATAGATCACCGACGAATGAATGGCCTAATTCTGCTCTTATAACTTATGAGATTTACTCCAGTGCTGCCTTGCTGTAAACCAACAAGTGCATCAAGTTAGACTTAACTTGTGTTGCCCCACAGCACTTCATTAAGGTGAATGGATGGAAATTGAAACCAAATAAAAGACAGCACTTACCAGCAGCAGCAGCAGCACCCGCAGCCGGGGCAGCAGCACCTGCAGCACTGACAGCAACCGCACCTCCAGACGGGACACTTGCAAGCTTGGCATTACCTAAACAAGACAACTGGTCAATTCATTTCTGCTTTACACCCCTCCCCAATGAATATGAAAGTATCACGGTTTGGTCCACCAGTTTAACAATGCAAAGGTAATGTAGGCGTAATCCTGCGCTTAAAATCCACCCTTTCAATCGAAAGGATTCCTCCAGGTATGGTAGGCTGATGTGGGTGGCATTCAGTCATTGATGTGTGTTCCATTTCAGTCCATCAGGGTCTGTCCCACATTCACGACCTAATTCACAATCTTTTTTACTCGTGGACATTTTTCATCAGGCTAGAAAAAACGCCCCGACCTACTTGATGCCACGAGTACCTACGACTAGCATCACGGCCTGCTACGACCATGCTGCGAGCATGAGTCAAGGGCAAACTCGGCAGAGGTCGTGAAAGTGGGACAGGCTCTTTTACTTCACTCAAACAACTAAATGAATGGCAACCTGACTATTGAGGAAACTGCAAATTTCAGATTCACAATGGTTCCTCAATTTTCCAACCATGGGTGTTACCAAGTTTATAAATGTTAGCTCCCTCCAACCTCTTGAAGATGAGCAACACTGTGGCTGCACTCCAAACTAGCCTTCATCAACCAACAGAACCAGGAAACAAATTCTAAGGCCTTGCTAATCTTGCCAGTAGTCTTGAACATTTCCCAAATCTTTCTGGATTGCCCCTTTGCAGTCACTCAACTTAAAAAACTAAATTCTGCAAAGTACACCATCATTTAAGAATTACTAAGTATGTAGTAAATAAGTATATAATAAAGCATATAAATATGCCTGCTACACTGTTATACTGCAACTAAGAATATTTGACTCAAGGTGAATAACTGCAGGTCGTCGGCTTTCTATCTCTGCCTAGAAAGGCAAAAGGCCTTCTGCAGAGGCAAAATGACATTTGCACACCTACTGCAAGACAAGCTACTTTGGAGGCAGCAGATTTAAAATTAGAAAAATTATCAGGACTACCTCTGTCTTCTTGGGTGAATGGCAAAGATCTCATGACAAGGTTTGAAGAGACATCTCAGTACTCTGGTCAACATTCCTCTCTCCACCCACACTACCCAAGACCAATTAGGTCACTGTTCTTTCCACCAATTTGAAAAGATGGCAGATTACAGCGGTAACCAACCTTTAAAAAAAAAACTTCATCTCGAGAAACTTTGGATGCGAAAGGATCATAAAATAAATCTTTGTCACAAATATGCTATCAATAAATGACCAGCTGCAACCACTGGTTAAATTTAGGAAAATGAACTGTTAGAAGCAGCAATAAAGGTACACAGAACCACCCAATCACTCAAACAATTTTAACGTTCAAGTGATGTCCTTAAAATACTGCCCTTAATATACCATTGAAAAGACCCAGATTTTTGAAAGGCACAAATTAATAAACCCTGATCAAACAGGGTTTATACCCAAAAGATACTCATTTAATAATCTGAGACGCCTGTTTAATATAATGTACTCGCATAAAGTAGAGGAAGAAGATATATCAATTATTTCTTTGGATGCAGAGAAAGCATTTGATCAGGTAGAGTGGCAATACTTATATAAAGTACTACACAAATTTAATATGGGAGAGAATTTTATAACATGGGTAAAATTATTATATGATAAACCGATGGCAAGAATTTTAACTAATAACATGTTATCTCAAAAATTTCAACTATCAAGGGGTAATAGGCAGGGATGTGCACTATCACCCCTGCTATTTGCCCTTATGATAGAACCCCTGGCTGAAAGTATAAGAATTCATCCGAATATTCAGGGCTATAATACCAGGGACTCCAAGAATAAAATCTCATTATATGCAGACGATATACTTTTATATATTACAAAGTCACAAACGAGCATACCAAATTTATTAAACTTAATAGAGGAATTTGGGTCTTTTTCTGGATATAGAATAAACTGGAATAAAAGTGAAATCATGACATTAAAACCTCAAGAACCTACACACTTATTGAAGTTCCCCTTTAAAATCGCAACAGAAAAATTTAAATATTTGGGTATTCAGATTACTAGAAAATATAAAGCATTATTCAACGCTAATTTCATACCTTTATTAAATAAACTTAATACGCTGATTAAATTTTGGAAAACACTTCCCTTATCATTATTAGGTAGAATAAATGCAATAAAAATGATCTTCCTACCACAATTACTATACCTATTTCAGTCTATATATATATATACCAAAATATATGTTTTTTAAATTAGACTCTAATATTACTAATTATATTTGGGATTATAGATCACATAGAATCACAAAAAAACACATGTAAACCAAAAGAGGTCGGGGGACTTTCACTTCCGAATTTTATGTATTATTACTGGGCAGTGCATATTAAGAATATGATTTATTGGTTGGATAGTTCTACCCAACAGACAGAATGGATAAAAATGGAGAAGGAGGATTGCCATCCTTGTAATATAGGAACGATCCTCTTCTCCCCAAAAAAACTGAATAACACAATATAAGAAGAACCCAATTATATATGGTACAATAAGAATTTGGAAACAAATAAAATTATCTTTAAAATTAAGAAATCTATCACTGTTAATGCCAATAGCGAATAACCCTTTATTTAAACCATCTCTTATTGATAAGACATATAACCAATGGGAAAGTCTCGGAATTAGAAGGATCGGGGATATGTACGAAATGGGAAACCTACTATCATTCCAACAATTACAATTAAAATTAAAATTGAAAAATAACCAACATTTTAAATATCTTCAGATTTGCGATTTCATGAAAAAATATATACAAGGATATCAAAAAGTAACTCCTGACTTATTGGAAGAAGCAATGAATATTGAAGCTGACTCACAAAAATTAATATCATATTTATATAATAGTATTCTAAATATAGACCTACCATCGACAGAGGTACTTAAGAGTGGGAACGAGAACTAATGATAAAAATTACGAAGGTTAAATGGGAAAAATACTTGATATATATTCACAAATGTTCAATTAATGTAAGACATAATCTAATTCAATTTAAAATTGTACATAGATTATATTATTCAAAAACAAGATTGAACAAATTTTATCCAAATATATCCACCACTTGTGATAAATGTCTAGCCCAAAAGGCAACTATAACACACTCCTTAGTTTCCTGCATAAAACTTTATAGATTTTGGAATGATATTTTTGAAATATTTACAAAATTATTCAAGACAAGAATGGAACCTAATACTGAAATGATTATATTTGGCGTAATGGAAGATGGGAATAAATAGAACACATCTCAAAATCTATTCCTTAACTATGGTTTAATAATAGCAAAAAAATTAATACTTAAATTTTGGAAGGGTACATAAATACCAACGCTTAAAATGTGGATTGCAAGTATGTTGGACACAGCTCATCTTGAGGAAATGCGATTCCTCCTAATGGATAAATCAGACCAATTCATAACGAGTTGGTCTCCATTCGTCGTTTCTTTGGAATCATATGGTGCAACACAATTGTAAAAGAACTGTTTCAGGACTGGACGAGGGTTGGTCAAGATTATAAATAATGATCTTCTTTTCTTTTTTCTTTTATTTTATTTTCTCTATTTTCTCTCTCAACTTTCTTCATTTACTCGTTTTCTTTCTTCACACACTATATTTCACATCTTTCTATCCTTTACTATCTAACTTCTTTTTCGTATTCTAATCTTTTTTCAATGTAACAAAAAAAAAAGTTGTACATAAAATGTATTATGAAAATATATATTAGGCACTTTGGTGCCATATGACTGTACTTACTTCTAATAAAATAAAAAGGAAAAAAAAGAAAAAAAAAGAAGCAGCAATAAAGGTACACAGAACCACCCAATCACTCAAACAATTTTAACGTTCAAGTGATGTCCTTAAAATACTGCCCTTAATATACCATTGAAAAGACCCAGATTTTTGAAAGGCACTTTGGCAAGGAAAAAATGCCAGCCAAGATACCAGAATTCCCTTGATCCTCCTTGAATGTGATATTTTGCCACCCACACTGGACAAGTGGGGCTTTGGTTTAACATCTTTTCCAAAAGACTGTGGCTTCAACGATACACTTTCCAGGCACTGGGGAGGAATTTCAATAGGGATTGTGGTTCGGCATGCAGCAACTTGGAGTAAAAATTGAGCACAAGCCATGGTTGGGTTTCATACAAGCTTGTTCACTTAGTTTAATAAGCGAGTTCGGTATTCTGACTGCGCATGCCCAGGTCATGAGCCACTAGCTATAAACAGTCTCAGCAACAGTGGTGCTGCATTGTGTGCAGGCTTGCGTTTCGTTCGTGGTCGGGCTCTCCGTCACTGCGGCCGCTGTTGAGTTGCTGCTGGGCCGTTCTGTACCCTCCCTGGTGTCCCATCTCTGTCCAGAGGTGTCCGGGGTGGCCCTGGACTTACACGCTGGCTCCAGCTCCGCTCTGCCAGTCCCACCGGGTTGACCAGAGCCCTCCACCTCCACCCCCTCCCCCCAGTCGAACACAGAGATCCTGCTGAAGAAGGGCAGCCGTCGGCCCTGCTCGAAGACGGACGAGTCGGAGCCGCTGCTGCTGGAGTCGTCCTGGTCGGAGAGGGAGTCCGTGGATGGGCTCCTGCCGGCCACGGGCAGGCCGGATGCCCGCTGGAGCTGCTGGCGACAGCAGCAACCTCCTCCTCCTCCCCAACCCCAAAGTCCAGGCCAGCTCCAACTCCAGGTTGGGGCTGAAGACCGCCCACAGCATGGCACAATCGAGCGCCGGGCCGGAGGAGGCCGAGCCCAGGCTGGCTCTTTGAAGCTAGGGCCTCGCTCCACCGCGGAGTTGTGGATGAACCGGTTTGATGAAGCGGGTACCGTAGGGGCAGAAGCTGTGCGTGCAAGGTACGTCTTGTACTTGGGGTGGCGGCTGAGGGAGCGCAACTCGGACAGGCCATGAGCGAACTGGCACTAGTCGCTGCAGCACCCGATCGGGGAGCGGGGTTGGCGCTGGGGCCACTGGTGTCGTCGGACAGGGCTGTCGGTTGGCCCGGCGGGAGAGGCGGAGGTGAGCTGGGGTTGGCACTTCTACACATTGGTGGTGGGCATGGGGGCCGGTGTCTCGTCGATCCGGATGTATCCAGACGAAACTCACTCGATTTTTTATTTACAGCGTTCGACCTTTGACAAATCCCATGATTCCTTGTGTTTTTGGAATACCGAACTCGCTTATTGGCAAGCCTACTGCATCTTGCTTCATACAACCCATGTGGAAGCCTATAATAACCTCTTGAAAAGGTGCACATTTCCACTGCAAGTTTGGTATTAACTTAGTCAACTACTCTGGGTGACCGCTGTCACCAGAACTTAAGGAATGGAAATACACCGTTTCTTTAGTGCCTTCTAACAAGAAATAAAACATATCAAGCAACGAGTATTGTGTGCAATTTTGGTCTCCTAATTTGACAAAGGACATGATTGTTGAGGGAGCATAGATTCACCAGGTTATTTCCCAGGATGGCCGGACTGACATATGATGAAAGAATGGGTCAACTGAGCTTGTATTCACTGGAATTTAGGATGAGGGGATCTTGTGGAAACATATACATTTCTTAAAGGATTGGACAGGCTAAATGCAGTAAAAATGTTCCCAATGTTGGGAGAATCCAGAACTAGGGGTAGGCCATTTAGGACTGAGATGAGGAAAAACTTTTGTTGTGAATCTGTAGAATTCTGCCACAGAAGCCAGTGGAGGCCAATTCACTGGATGTTTTCAAGATAGTTAGATTTAGCTCTTAGGGCTAAATGAATCAAGGGATATGGGGAGAAAAAACAGGAACAGGGTACTGATTTTAAATGATCAGCCATGATCATATTGAATGGCGTGCTGGCTCGAAGGGCCGAATGGCCTACTCCAGCAACTATATTTCTACATTTCTCAAATGATTCAACTTTTGCATATGGTTAATAACTTTTGCAGTCCCTCTACATAAATTAAAATAGATCCCTGGTACCATTCTAAAAAGATCTGCTCTGTATCCACTCTAAAGTATTCATATTCTTCCTGGCCGTTATATAAAACTGGCTGACATTCCAACAGGGGAATACCTAGGCTTAAAAAAAAAAATAGAAATGGCCTTAATTTGCACTCTACAGCAACTTCAACTTTCATGATTGCTTTCAATCTACAGATTTTTAGTTTAAGTTTAGATACAGCGCGGAATCAGGCCCTTCGCCCACCAGTGATCCCTGCACATTAACACTATCCAACACACGAGGGACAATTTTTATATTTACCAAACCAATTAACCTACAAGCCTGTGCATCTTTGGAGTGTGGGAGGAAACCCAAGATCTCGGTAACCCACCAAAACCCAAAGGTCACAGGGAGAACGACAAACTCCGTACAGGCAGCACCTGTAGTCAGGATTGAACCTGGGTCTCCGGCGCTGCAAGCAATGTAAGGTAGCAACTCTACCGCTGTGCCATCATGCCACTGCCCCTCCGATGTGCTCAACAAACAGAACCAATATGTTTTAGTGCGTCTTTGAAACCATATAATTGGCCATCATTGTTTAAATGCACAACTGTACATGGTTTTAAAATATACCTACCATTTCATGTCTCAATTTTGCAATAAAACCCCGTTTACACTCTACATGTTGTGCCAAGTGCAATCCTTAAAATTGCATTTTGTACACAATGTAACCACTCAACCATGCTCACCCATGTCCAAGTTTTTAACCTAGATCCCTGGTACCATTTATGGACATTTTCAAAAGCTAGAACAAAATTGCTGCCTTTTGTTTGACTGGAATGAAACACAAGATCCCAAGGGGCTTAAAGGGTGGGTGTAATGAGGAAGCTTTCTCAATTTCCATTAGGCAGTTACTGCTTAAAAGAAAGGTCAACACATGGGCTGATTTTTTCTCTCAGATGCTTCAGAACACCTCAATGGAAGCATAACCCTGAGTTGGTAGAGACATATGAGAATGGTTTACTGCAGGAATACAAAGTTAAGGCTACAAATGGATCTGCCACAATCTCAATCAGTAGCAGAGACGATCAGAGTGGCCAAATAGTCTACTCAGGCAAGTACAAGGCCTTTTCTGATTTAATAAATTGAAGCAGGTAGATTTGTTGGCAGGGGGACCATCTGGGAGCAATGGAGATTACAAAACAGAGCAATAGGGAAACCTGCCACCTTTAATAGGCAGAGAATTCTTGCAAATGTAGCGTTTAATGAAAATCGCAGTTGCTGTTCTAACCTGAAAATGAAAATGACATTAACAGTTACTCACAATTTTTGGACCACATTTTTACTGGTTCCACAAGGATTTTCTGCATAGATTCATAACTGAAAAGTGAACCTGATCTGCACTACACCCCCAACCCAGTTGATTCATAGACAGCCATGGAGTCAATACTTAATGTGCTACTCACCAGCAGCAATGACATCGCCTACATTCTTGCCTTTCAGCTCACTGATCACCTGAAATTCAATTTAAAAGCATTACTTAAGGAAATTAGGAATTCAATCAACACCGATCAAAATGTGTACCAATAGTCACGATACCTTATTCAGTCGCTCATCATCAGCTTCAATCCCAACACTGTCAAGAATCTTCTTAATGTCCTTTGAAGCTGGGGCTTCATTGCCGCCCAACACAGCGAGGAGGTAAGCTGCGACGTAACGCATCCTGAAAGAGGAAGAAGTTGAGCTTGTTTAGTTTAATCTTTTGGATGCAAATTTTATTCCAACCTCATTGTCACAAAGGCCATTAATGTATGGAACCGACAGAGGTATGGACACCCGATCAACACTGCACAGAAGAAAACAAGATCAGGAAAGATCTTGCAGGCTAAGATATCCCACAAATACAAGTTTAATAATTCAGAATAATCTTGAGATCCATTTATGAAGCTGTTTATATTTGTTGTTTGTTGTATACAAGAACTGATGGATGATTACAGAACACAATGCTCTCCATTAATTGCCCATCGCATTGACACCGAGCATTCAATGCCACCTGCCCTCAACATTGACAGGACATGTGTAGATTTGATTCCGCTGGTTGAACTGTCCAGAACCAAGGGTAAAAGATGCCAGCAAGGAGTCATCGGTTCAAAAGAAATGTCTTCATCCAGGGTGGTATGCCAGTCTGAAGAAGGGCCTCAACCCAAAACATCACCCAATTCAGAGCTTCTGCCTGTCCCGTTGAGTTACACCAGCATTTTGTGTCTATCTTCAACGAGCGGCTAGTGAATCTTTGGAATTCGCTAATCAATAGGGTTAAGGAAGCTTAGTCATTGAGTATATTCACGTACATGGCAATAACAGAGCTTTTTCCTTGTTAGCTGCCAACGACCAGCGGAGTTCTGCATGTTTCGATGCTGGGGCTGCTACTCTGTAGGTTGTATATTAAATTATTTGGATGCAGCGATTGAAGGCTTTGTGGCCAAGTTTGCAGTTGATACGATAATTGGTGGAGGGGCAGGTAGTGTAGAGAAAGCAGGGACTCTGCAGAAGTCCTTGGACAGGTTGGGAAAGTGGGCAGTTGGAATATAGGGTAGCAAAGTGAGGAACATGCATTTTGGTAGTAGGAATAAAGGCGTAAACTATTTTCTAAATTGGGAGATAATCCAGAAATCAGAGGTGCAAAGGGACCTAGGAGTACTGGTGCAGGATTCCCAAAAAGTGAATTTGCAAGTCGAATCGATAGTAAGGAAGGCAAATGCAATGCCAACATTTATTTCAAGAGGGCTAGAATACAAAACCAGTTTTTTCAAAAATCACTTGCAACTTAATGGAGACTATTATTTCCACCGTTTCACAATTCACACACTGGCGGCCGATCGAGCTTGGGGCCTGGGATCGGCGACGCCACCACGTTGTTGCAGCGCTGAGTCGGCGGCAACCGGCAGCAATAGGGGTGGAGGCCCGGCAGCAGCCCCACATGTCCGCTCGCCCACCCGCCCGGGGGAGGGAGACACTGTGGCCCAGCGGTCAAGTTGCTACCTCACAGCGCCAGAGACCCGGGTTCAATTTGTATAAATGTATAATTGTGTGTTGGTGTGCGGGGGTCGCTGGTCGGCGTGGACTCGGGGGCCGAAGTGACTGTTTCAGCGCTGTATCTCTAAACTAAACCCCTCCACAAACCCGCCGTCAGTGGGGGGGGACAAGCGGCCTCCTGCTGAAGCCCCCACAGCAATGAGGCGACGCCACTCGGCCCCGCACCCCCTCCCAGTGACCAGGCCCCTGCCGTAGGCCTCAGGCTCAGGCCCCCATACAACGCTGCTGCTGCCAGTGCAACGTGGGCCCCGCGAGGGGGAGGAGGGGAGCTGAACGCAGGAGGCTGAGACGCCGTCAAGCCGGAGTACGGGCCGGGCGGAGCGACTTACTCGGAGCCGCTGGAGAGTAAGAGGAGGAGAGGCCGGGTCCGCGCTCTGTCGCCACACACACGCTCGCTCCGCTCCAACCGCCGGAAAGAAAGAGCCGCCGCCTCACCCGCGCACATAAAGAGCATGCGCCGGCAGCTCGCGCCCCATTGGCCAACAGCGCCGGCAGCTCGCGCCCCATTGGCCAACAGCGCCGGCATCTCGCGTCCCATTGGCCAACAGCGCCGGCATCTCGCACCCCATTGGCCAACAGCGCCGGCAGCTCGCGCCCCATTGGCCAACAGCGCCGGCAGCTCGTGCCCCATTGGCCAACAGCGCCGGCAGCCCGTGCCCCATTGGCCAACAGCGCCGGCAGCTCGCGCCCCATTGGCCAACAGCGCCGGCATCTCGCGCCCCATTGGCCAACAGCTCGCGCACCATTGGCCAACAGCGCCGGCAGCCCGTGCCCCATTGGCCAACCGCGTCGCCCGCCCGCCCGACCAATCACACGGCCGCCTCCTCATCCGCCTCCCATTGGCTGGAAGTTTGGAGACAACTTTTGGTCGGTGTTTGCTGCAGATTTTAGTTGGTGACAAGGTGTCAAGAGTCGAGATTGTTTTAGTGTCATATGTCCCAGGCAGAACAATGAAATTCGTACTTGGAGCAGCAAAACAGAATGTGTGTATATAGCTGAAGAAGGGCCTCGACCCGACGCGTCACCCATTCTTTCTTGGATGCTGCCTGTCCTGCTGAGTTACTCCAGCATTTTGTGTACCCTCACACATACAGACACACACACATGTTTCATTCTCAATGCATTCTGTATGACTGCTGCAATTTCGTTCAGACTTCGGTCTGAATGACAATAAAGGCTATCTAATCTAATTTCATTTCTGAAATTAAAAAAAAGATTTTTCTGCACAGTGAAGCTGTCAGCAAGTAAAGACATACTCTTAACTCAGAAAAATTTAAGCCTTTCATTCTTGTTTGATTGTAATAGACACTTATTAATTGCTAAGAACCTTTAAAAACTAAAACACTTCAATCTCTTTAAACATTATCATCATTAGTCACCAGTGGAAGAGTCTAGGGACAAGGGCCTAGCCTCAGATAAAAGGACATACCTTTAGAAAGGAGATGAGGATGAATTTCTTTAGACAGAGGGTGGTGAATCTGTGGAATTAATTGGCACCGACGGCTGTGGAGGCGGTCATTGGGTACTTTTTAAGGCATTGTCAGATTTTTTGAGTAAGTGTGTCAGGAGTTATGGGGAGAAGGCAGGAGAATGGGGTTGAGAGGGAAAGAAATCATTCATGGTTGAATGTTAGAGTAGACTCGATGGCCTAATTGTGCTTCTATGACATATGAACTTATGAACGTTCAATCTTCTGTTTCAGTGCGCATGGGAAGATCAGAGAAAATTTCAACTGCCATAATAATAATAACAGCATCAGTCTGAAGAAGGCACCTGACCCGAAGAGTCGACTGTCCATTTGTTCCACAGACGCTACTTGACCCACTGAGTTCGTCCAGCACTTTGATTAGTTTAGTTTAGAGATACAGCATAGAAACAGGCCCTACGGCCCACCGAATCCATGCCAATCATTGATGGCCCACACACTAGTTCCAAGCGATCCCATTTTCGCACCCTACGCACTAATTTTCAGAGGCTAATTAACCTATAATTCTGCATGCCTTTTGAATGTGGGAAACCCATGCAGTCACAGGGTGAATGTGAAAAACCTCCACACAGACAGCACCCGAGGTCAGGATCAACCCTGGGTCTCTGGTACTGTGAGGCAGAAGCTCTTCCAACTGCGCCACATTGCCATCACAAGACATTGCTAAGACATATTTCATATTCCTATTTCAGTGCATTTGGGAAGATCAGTGAAAATTTAATTTGCAGCTACCCAGCAATAATAATAATAAATCTGTCTGATGAAGGACCCCGACCCAAAAGGTCGCCTGCCCATTCCTTCCACAGATGCTGTCTGACTTACTGTCTTCATTCAACACCATTTAGCTGAGTCTAACAATACAGTGTGATTATGCTAACTTAAAAACCAATTGTAATATATGTCAGTTATACCAATTATAATATATGTAATATATACAAAATTGTAATATTGTAATATAATTTGTACGGGCAGCGCTGTGCTGCACATGGTAAAGCTACTGCCTCACAGCACTAGATTTGATCCCTTTTTTACCCATGTTTGATCCTGTTCTTGGGTGCTGTCGGCGAGGAGTTTGCATGTTCTCCCTGTGACCGCGTGGGTTTCTTCCGGCTGCTCCGGTTACCTGCGTATTCCCCCAGCGTAGCAGGGAGTGGATGAGAAAGTGGGATAACATAGAACTGGTAAGAATGGATGAACGATGGTCAGTGTGGACTCGCTAGTCCGAAGGACCTGTTTCCATGCTGCATCTCTAAACAAAAAAAAAACTAACATTGGTATTTTTGGAAAGACACAACATGCTGGAGTAACTCAGCCGGTCAGGTAGTATCCCTGGATATTGTTGGATATTGGCAGACACGGTCATGTATGTACCAAGAGGAATATTAGTCCAGGAAATTCACAGTAAGTTTAAAAAATGTATTTGCACAGTGAAGTAAAAGTATGCATGCGTGTGTGTGCATACTGTACGTGTGTGACTGTTTACGTGTCCTTTAAGCGCGTGAACGAAACAGGTCATTCCCGATCAGTAATGGATTTCAATGCTAAAAAAAAAATCAGATCTTCAGTTTAAATGATCGTTTCCCATTTGAAGAATGCCAGCGGGTTATTTGCAAAGCTAGTGGCGCGGAAACGTCAGCTTGATCTGAAGCATCGCCACCTGTCACCTTGACTGAGAAACACCCAGTCGCCGGGCTCAGGTGCAGAGCGCTATTTACATGGTTCACACCTGAAGCAGAACGCACAGGTTTTCTGTGTATACGTGGCATCGTCCGGTCTGTACCGGACGATGTCCGGTCGATACATTTGAAGTATTAATACATTCCACAGACAAGGGAGGCACCATTGTAGCCTCTTTTGAATGATACAAACTTTGAGTGTGTGGGAGGCATCTGTCACATGCGACTGAGTAGTCGAGTAAAAAAATAACGACAACCAAAGAACCAGGTGACCCTTTACAACAAGGAAGGAAAAAGACTTCGATAGGAAATGTTTTGAACAAAGTAATGTCGCGAAGCTTCAACAAACCTAACTCTGGATAATGTTAATTGCAAACCATGGAATGCAGCAACTGGTAAAGCGCCATTGAGCGGGAATAGTCTCCCCGATGGCGGTTTAAAAAAAAACTGGGCGAGAGAGCAGTGTAGTCCCTTCCTGCAAAAAGCGGTGACTCAAACCTAACCATCCGGGGCTCCTTAAACTAGTGAACAACTTTTATTTCAAACTTCCCAGTTTCCTCTGCATCCGGCGCGCTGTGTAAGTTTCATTTCTGTACAGTGTTGACGTATGATCAGGAACAGATTTTGGTCTACTTTATTTTTTGTTTCCACAGGCCGAATACATCGTTCCGTTTCCGTGGGGGACAGCGATCGTAGATGTTAAATTGCAATCTGTTTCATATTTTAGATTTGCATCAATCCATTGTCAGGGTAGGTGTATGACATTTGGATAATTCTGCCCTGTAACTTCCTGGGTAAGAAGGTCGTGCGGTGTTTTCTTAAAGGGACTTTATCCCCAGTTGTACTTTGCAATATCGGGCATTTTAGCTTTGCAGAGTGTGTCGGTATGCGGTTTGTGTTGCAATAACTTGCATTTAATTTGTGCATTTAATGCATTAAAAAAAAAACGAGAAGCATAAAGCAGCGTCCTGACTCTGAAGACATTAGCATTCGGAACATTGGAGCTGTCAAGAACATATGGTGAATGGAGAAAGTGCAGGAGGTTCACTGACAGCCATGACATGTGCATGTTCTTCACCCTCTCAAGGCTACCTTCAGAACAAACACGCAAGCCCTTACTCCACATTAGGAGTTAGGATCTGGTGATTTAGGTTTACGTTTATTATTGTCATGTTAACCAAAGTACAGTGAAAAGCTCTGTTTTTCATGCTATCCAATCAAATTGGATAATATGCAATCAGGCCAAACTAAAATATAATAGGTTAAGCAAAGGGGAGGATATAAGGTGCAGAATATAGTTCTCAGCAGTGTAGCGCATCAATTCCAGAAACAAAGTCTAATGTGAACAATGGGGTAGAGGTGAATCGGACAGTACCCTAGTTTATGGAACGACCGTTTAAAAGTCTGATAACAGAGGGGAAGAAGATCTTCCTAAGTCTGGTGGGAGTAAACATTCACACGATATGATGTTCTAAACACCTGCACAACTGGGACTTTGTCCTTGTGTCGGAAGGAACTGCAGGTGATGGTTTAACCCAAAGATAGACACAAAAAGATGGAGTAACTCAGCGGGTCAGATAACATCTCTGGAGAAAAGGAATAGGTGACACCGGCTCTATGTTATCCCAGTTTCGCATCCTACACACTCGGACCAATTTACTGAAGCCAGTTAACTTACAAACCGGCACATCTTTGGAAATTGGGCAGAAACGGGAGCACCACAAAGAAAACCCACGCAGTGACGGGGAGAACGCACAAACTCCGTACAGACAGCACCCGAGGTCAGGATCAAACCTGGGTCTCCTGCGTTGTGAGGTAGCAACTCTACCGCTGCGCCACTGTGCCGCCATATGCTATAATTGTGGATATCTTCAAGAAGAGAAAGAAGTCTGACCATGATAATGGAAATAGGGTCTGTCCGTTTAACCTGCTGTTTAACTTGCATTTAATTGTTCCATGAATCATCAAATAAATTATATCCATCTAGAGTTTCATGGACATGATCTTCACCTAGCAACAACTTCAAGAAAAATGCAGGGAACAGCTCCAGTCGCTTTGTCATAGTTTGACGTCACTAAATGCTTTGACTGCCGAAATCTTCAGGGACTGTTGACTACTCTCCATAAACACTGATGCCGACACAAGTCTGTCACAGTTTACAATTTTTCTCATCAGGGAAAGAAAGTCAGTTTTACCAGCTTGCCATTGCTGTCAGACAGCGCAGTCAGCTGGTTGTGGCTTTGCACAAGTAATTTTACAATTACTTCATGATGGTAGGTGAGGTATGGTTTTAAAGAAAGTTTACACAATGGAAAACTCATCTTTTCGACTAAACGTCTCAATGATTCTTTAAATTGCTCAATCTTTGTTTGATAACATCCTCTTAAAGTGCTTAAAATTGTAGGTACTTTGTAAATGCAAGTCGTTTTTAGAGGGGAGTTGCAAGCAGGCCCGATTGAAACTGATAGTCCAGATTAATTTAATGGGAGATACAGGTTGTTAGATAAATGTAAACTTTCTCTGAGATACAAAGGCTGCGACAAAGAGCGAGTACTGCAAAGTCATCTTTCAAATGTACCTTGAGTGGTGTTAAAAGAGTTCTCAGTCTTTAATTTAAAACATGGATGTTTCCCCAATGGCCAATATTTATCTCTCAAACAACATGCAAAACATTTGATCTGTACACATATTTATTTGCCGATTCTGGGATTGTTGATGGATGATAATTAACTATCGTTCTTTCTAGTTCAGTTTAGTTTACTTTAGAGATACGGTGTGGAAACTGGCCCACCAAGACTGCGTTGACCAACACTCACTTGTACACTAGCACTATCCTACACACTAGGAACAATTTAACTGACAAACCTGCACGTCTTTGGAATGTGGGAGGAAACCAGAGCACCCGGTGAAAACATGCAACCCGGTCACAGGGAGAACATGCAAACTCCGTGCAGACAGCACCCATCGTCAGGATTGAACCCGGGTCTCTGGCACTGTAAGCAGCAACTCTGCCGCTGCGCCATTGTGCCGCCCAGAATCTACTTTATAACCTTGGTTTCATTTCAAATGCAGTACGTGACTGTTCAGTAAATTCTCAAAGCGATGGGTGGTCTTGATGAAGTGATACAGCTTTGAAAATACTATTTTAGCAAAAAAAGAGAAACATCAGATGACCGCTCAGCAGCTAACAACCAACCGGCCTATAAGCATGTCAAGGACGCACTGATACCTTTCTTGCCCAAAGCGCGCCCACCTCCAATGCCCCCCTGCCAACCCCTTACCTCTTATCACCCCTTAGGTAATCCCACAGACCCCCAGGGGCCAGTACCACCCACTTTGACAACCACTGGCCTAGAAGTGAACCAATTAGCTAACGTGTTTGTTAACTTATGCCTTTCTTATTTTATCAATTATTTGCAGCGCAGACTATTCTTGAGGGAGAACGGTTGTGAAAAACATGTAATGTCTGCCTGGCGTGTTGGAACATGCACCTCGCACAGCTGAGCCATGGTCGAAGATGGCGGAGTTGTTATCTTGGGAGGCAGACACCAGCGCTGCGGCAGAGGTGTACCTGGCAGACAACAGGCTGAATTTAGACGTCTATCCAAATGGCACCAGGCACTTTTTGGTGCTGTGCAATGCTCGCAGGGAGGAGTTACTACAGATTGAGTTTCTACGACTAAACTGCAATGAGGAGGAGATCAGTTCATCACTTTCCATCATTCCTGAACTACGGCAGCTGAAATCACTCGTGCTTAAAGGTACTGGAACTAGGTTTACTTGTGCAGCCATTTCATCCATTATACTTAAATGTATACATTTTAAATATTTTTGTATTTACATATAATATAATTTTCTGGGTGTAGTAGAAATGAGCTTTGCCACAGATTATCACCCCAATACATTTGATTTCTAAACTACTGTGATTCATGACGTATTATTTTTATTGGCTAGTGAATGGTGTCAATAATGCATAAGTTTATTTTTCGAAAAGTAATAATGTTCTTTGAATTAGTGTGTGTGTGTGTGTGTGTGTGTGTGTGAACATGGTGGGGTGGGGGCTGTCAGAATGTTTGCGTATGATAATTATCACTACGACAAATCTGTTGTAGGCATGGTTATCAATGGATGTGGACACTTCCAAGGACTGAGAATAAGATGCTGCATTGCACCTTTTTTTCAATACCTGTTACATTTACTTCACTAGGTGGTCATCTATGGGATGAATATGGCATGTGTCTGCCTGGTCTCGTTACAACTTTGCCTGTGGAGTTTACACATCTCCAGCACTTGACCCATTTGGATCTGAGCTTCAACAGCTTCACCTCTTTGCCTGAATGTGTGACGGATTTAAAGGAGCTGACGGTGCTCTTGCTGAGTCACAACAAGCTGGCTGCGCTGCCCGACAGCATTGGCAAGCTGGTAAAACTGACTTTTCTTTCCCTGATGAAAAACCAGCTGAGGGTGCTGCCCGCAAGCGTTGGTGAACTTGTAGCGCTTCAGAGAGCAGACTTGTCCGAAAACGAACTGGAATTGCTTCCCGACGAGATAGGAAACCTCTGCAGTTGTACCTGGATAGACCTTTCGGGGAATCGACTGAAAACTCTCCCATCCTCACTTGGTAAGTTAATTGGACAACAACTCTGATTACTGGAGTGCAGATATAACTGGAAATTCCGAATAGCCTATTAATGTAAGATCATGCAGAATATTATGGGAAAGATAGACACAAATTGCCGGAGTAACTCAGCGGGTCAGGCAGCATCTGTGGAGTACACTGATAGGTGATGTTTCGGGTCAGGATTGAAGAAGGCTCATGATCTGGAACGTCACCTATCCATTCTGTAAAGAGATGCTGCCTGACCCGCTGAGTTACTTCAGCATTTTGTGTCTGTCTTTGGTATAAATCACCATCTGTAGTTCCTTTTTATTACAGAATATTATGGTGTTGAAATCAGTGAAAATGTTGAGATAATAATGTGAAAAAATGGTTGAATTGAATTTTTATTACAGAATAGTATGATCGTTCTCAGTTTTCGAACAAATTTGGTACAAGTAATATCTTTCACTGACAGGAAATTAACTGATAGGTATTTCAAAAAAAAAATGTTTTGACTGGATCATTTATTGTTTGAACTAGCACCTAAATCACAGGTTAGAAGCTTCATTAATGTTTATCACTTTATATATATATATATTTTTTTTTTAATGTGCGTTAATTTTTAAGATTTTGGTGCAGATTCCAATATTTTAGATGCTGGTGTAATGTAATAGTTGTGGCAATAACATATTTCAAAAAGCATTGATAAACCTTGATATTCCTGCCTGCAGCAAACATGACATCTCTTGGGGAATTGCATCTGCACAGCAATCAACTAGTAACGGTCCTGGCAAGCCTTGCAGACCTCCCCAACTTGTCAAGACTTGCTCTGCAGAACAATAGTCTGCGCTCGGTGCCTCCTGAGATTCAAAATTTCCCCTTTGTGCATTTGGAGGGCAATCCAATAGGGGAGACAGACAGCCCTGAAGAACAAGGTACAGTGTCAATAGATTGTGGTTTACCTCACTGTCTGTCGTAAAGTATGCTCTGGGAATGTTGTGTTGCATATCACTAATTTGAACAAAACATAATAATGTCTCTAAGGAAGACACAAAGTGCTGGAGTGACTTAACGGGTCATGGCAGCATTTCTGGAGGAAAAGGATGGGTGACGTTTCAGGTCAGGACCCTTCTTCAGGCTGAGAAATAGGGGGAGGGAACCAGAGGTAAGAAAAGGCCAGAACAAAAAGGGCCAGTAACAGATGACCGAGGAAGGGGGGAGCACAAAATGGCCCATTGTTTGCTGGGGAAGTGGAGATAATGAAGAGATACAAGGATGCAAACAGTAGAACTAGTAAGATGACTAGGATGGGGTAGGTAGGAGAGAGGGAATGTAGGGATTACTTAAAATTAGATAAATCTCTTTTGGGTTGGGGAGCATTCCACGTCATTAAATTTGCAGCACCTGTCCCTGTCGACATTGAATTGCTTCATTAAATCTTTATTTTTTAGAATTTTCAGAAATTCTTAAGAATTTATGTTTATCGATGTTAAACTGAAGCCAAAATGTAATAAAAACGATGCAGACACTGGTTTATACCTAAGATAGACACAAATACTGGATAACCAAGTACTTCGAGAGGCTGGTCCTGGCACACCTCAAAGGCTGCCACATTGGATCCCTATCAGTTTGCCTACCGCAAGAACAGGAGTACGGAGGATGCCATCTCAACGGCACTTCACTCCGCCCTCTCCCACCTCGACAACAGAGACACTTGCGTAAGAATGCTGTTCATCGATTACAGCTCAGCATTCAACACCATTATACCCTCTAAACTGATCACCAAACTCGGTAACCTGGGCATCGACCCCTCCCTCTGCAACTGGATACTGGATTTTCTAACCAACACACCCCAGTCTGTTATGTTAGACAAGCACACCTCTTCAACCCTCACCCTGAACACCGGCATTCCACAGGGCTGTGTGCTGAGCCCCCTCCACCACTCCCTCTTCACCTACGACTGCACACCTGTACATGGTACTAACACCATCATCAAGTATGCAGATGATACAACGGTGATTGGCCTCATCAGCAACAACGATGAGTCGGCCTATAGGGAGGAGGTCCAACTCCTAGCAGCATGGTGCGCTGACAACAACCTGGCCCTTAACTCCAAGAAGACCAAGGAGCTCACTGTAGACTTCAGGAAGTCTAAGGGTGGCACGCACACCCCCATCCACATCAACGGGACGGAGGTGGAACGTGTTTCCAGCTTCAGGTTCCTGGGGGTCAACATCTCCGATGACCTCTCTTGGACCCACAATACCTCAACTCTGGTCAAGAAGGCTCACCAGCGTCTCTTCTTCCTGAGGAGACTGAAGAAGGTCCATCTGTCTCCTCAGATCCTGGTGAACTTCTACCGCTGCACCATCGAGAGCATCCTTACCAACTGTACCACAGTATGGTATGGCAACTGCTCTGTCTCCGACCGGAAAGCACTGCAGAGGGTGGTGAAAATTGCCCAACGCATTACCGGTTCCTCACTCCCCTCCATTGAGTCTGTCCAAAGCAAGTGTTGTCTGCGAAGGGCGCTCAGCATCGCCAAGGACTGCTCTCACCCCAGCCATGGACTGTTTACCCTCCTACCATCTGGGAGGCGCTACAGGTCTCTCCGTTGCCGGACCAGCAGGTCCAGGAACAGCTTCTTCCCTGCGGCTGTCACACTACCCAACAATGTACCTCGGTGACTGCCAATCACCCCCCCCCCCCCCCCCCAGACATTCCTCCCACAGGAAAAACACTATGAATGTATGCATGTAAATAGATTTATTTATTGAAATCATATTCTATGTCACTCTTCCAGGGAGATGCTAACTGCATTTCGTTGTCTCTGTACTGTACACTGACAATGACAATTAAAGTTGAATCTGAATCTGAATCTGAACTCAGCGGGTCAGGCAGCATCTCCGGAGAAAATGGACAGGTGACTTTTCAGACTGATTGTAGGTTGGGGTGGTTGGAAACTGGAAGCATGAAAAGACCAGGACAAATCAGGACTGACGACAGCTCACCTCGGGCTGGGTGATTCCCTAACAGGCCAATTGTTGGCTAGGGACGATGAGGTTACACAGAAAATAGAAACAAAATGCTGGAGTAACTCAGCGGGACAATCAGCATATCTGGAGAGAATCAATGGGTGATGTTTATTCCGAGTTGGCTATTGAAGCCAAACCCGTCCTTCATGCCCTTGGTTAATTCCGAAGGTGCACCTTTGAGAAGAGTCCTGAAGATTTGTCTAATTTATTTACCAGTTTTGTGAGACTAATATTAAGGTTATTTTATGTATGGTGTATTTTATGCAAGATCTTGGAACTTGAGGTTAGACTGGTTTGAGGATTGCAGTTACCAGCCTGGTTGCTGAGGTAGATCTGCTTCTCTGAATTCCTGCTTGTATTCAGGCAATTGTCCCCTTGTGCAGTTTATTTAATGCACAAGTTGTGCTAGTCTACTCGAGATAGTACATTTTGGCACAGATGCTGTATCCGAATTTCTGTTGATTAAGACTGGCAGTGTACAGTAAACCCCTCACTATTACAGACCTCTTTATGATGGATTTAGGTTATAGCGGATCACGGCCTCCGTTCATGTTGACGGTGGGCGGGTGGCAAGCAGCGCAGCAATGGGCAGCAGAAAAACGGCGTGGGGGCGAACGCGAGCAGTAAAACACTCTTGAAGATCGTTGCATTGTGCATGGGTTTGCAGCAGCCGCCACAAGCGAGGTCTTGGGGTGTTGGATGCAGATGCAGCACTGCCACTGCAGCTATGCTGCTCTGGCAAAGCGTGTCTCGGTTGCTTGGTCACGGTGCAAGGTTCCCACTGCACCACACCCCACTTCCATCAGGTTATCCCATGAACTGACGCAGCGTGGCATGCTTCCAGTTGCAGGAACGGAGAGAGCTGGAGTAACTCGAAGATAGTCACAAAATGCTGGAGTAACTCAGTGGGTCAGGCAGCATCTCTAGAGAAGATGCATAGGTAATGTCTCGGGTTGGGACCCTTTTTTGGACCCTACCTGAAATGTCACCTATCAATGTTCTCCAGAGGTGCTGCCTGATCCACAGGGTTACTCCAATACTTTGTGTCATGGAATTACATTGTCTTATTCTTGTGTGAGGGTGATTTGTCATTGAGTGCTTTGTCAGAATATTTCAAACAACTGTATTGTCCAATATTTCAAACAATGAATCAATATCTCATATGCACTCTCCGCAAAGTCATCCAAGGTATTTGTAGCATAACCCGACTGATGTCAGTGTCCTCTCCTAGAGTTGACATTCACAGCAGTGAGATCTTAATTACTCTTAAGATAGACACACAAAGCTGAAGTAACTCAGCGGGACAGGCAGCATCTCTGGAGAGAAGGAATGGGTGATGTTTCGTCGAGACCCTTCTTCAGACTACTTGGGGGGAAAAGGGAAACGAGAGATATAGACGATGATCCTCTAGGGGCGCTGCACTGGCAGCAGCCTCTACCTACAGCCTGTATGTTATTTCAATCTTTTTTTAATTTTTAGTTAGTCTAATGTTTTGTGTTGGGGGAAGCTTTAACTTTTCTATGTGGGGGAGGGGGGGCAGGGTAAGGGGGAAAGGGTTTCCCAGTCTCTTCCTGGCGGGGACGCGACTATTTCTCCGAGTCGCGTCCTCACCCCCCACCTCGCGGCCAACCAGCTGGATCGGAGCGGCCTTTCCTGTCGGGGACCGGGAACCGGACCGGGGCTGCTACAGCGGCGGCGCAGCGCTGGAGTCACCGCGGAGCGGGCGATGCCTACCTGGGTCGCCGTTTGGAGCTCCGGAGCGTTGGGCCGTTGCTCCAACATCGTGGAGCTCTGGTGTGGAGAGCTTCCAACGCGGGCGGCGCTGATCGTCATCATGGCGTCCTGGGGCGCCTTGCAGAGGGTCGCCAGCAGCAGTCTCCACCCGGCGCGGCCTGCGGACTTTGGAAGCCGCCGACTCCGGTAGGAGGGGGCCGACTCTGGTGTCCACACCGCTGAGGACGTCCCGCAGCCCCGACGTCGGACTTGTATCACCCCGGCGAGCGGTCCTGGACATCGGGCTGCCCGTAGCTGCAGCTGTGGAGGGCTTGGGGACGCCCTGACCACGAGGAACAGTGGAGGAAGAGACTGACTTTGGTGCCTTCCCACACAGTGGGGAACTTTGATTCTGCTGTGTGGGGATGTTTTATGTCAAATTCTATAGTGTGTTCTTTTTTTTCTTTCTTTTTATTGTATGGCTGTATGGGAATTTCATTTCACTGTGCCATCTGGCACATGTGACAATTAAATGTATCTTGAATCTTGATGTAGAGAGATAAAGAACAATGAATGAAAGGTATGCAAAAAAGTAACGGTGATAAAGGGAACAGGCCATTGTTAGCTGTTCGTTGGGTGAAAACAAGAAGCTGGTGTGACTTGGGTGGTGGAGAGATAGAGAGAGAGGGAATACTGGGGTTACTTGAAGTTAGACAAATCAATATTCATACCACTAGGCTGTAAGCTGCCCAAGCAAAATATGAGATACTGTTCCTCCAATATGCGTTTAGCCTCACTGACAACGGAGGAGACCTAGGACAGAAAGGTCAGTGTGAGAATGGGAAGGAGAATTAAAGTGTTTAGCAACAGGGAGATCTGATTCAATAAATTCCACTTATTCAACTCCATTGTGTGTGTGTACCATTTTATTTGCATATCTGAAACCCATCTCCCACTTCTACTCCAGCCTCTAATGGCAAGATTACCAGGTGGTAATATTTCAAGGACGTTCTGAAAACTTATTTGAAAAAATTTAACATAGAGTCACAAAGCATTGAAAAAATCTCTTCCGCACAACTTGTCCATACAACCAAGATGCCACCTTTGCTTGCTTTTATCCAATATCCCTCTTGCTCGCTTTTTGGGGGGGGGAGCGAGGGGATGGGATTGTTTCTAGTAGTTACCTAAAATTAGGGAATTGAATGATCACACCGGGGAGTTATAAGCTACCCAAGTAAAATGACTAGTGGGGTACCGCAAGGTTCGTTGCTGGGACACCAGTTATTTACAATATATATTAACGATTTAGACGCGGGAATTAAATGTAACATCTCTAAGTTTGCGAATGACACAAAGCGGGGTGGCAGTGTGGGCTGCGATGAGGATGCTATGAGGCTGCATGTGACTTGGATAGGTTGGGTGAGTGGGCAGATGCATGGCAGATGCAGTATACTGTGGATACATGTGAGGTTATTCACTTTGATGGCAAGAACAGGAAGGCATATTATTATCTGAATGGTGTCAGATTAGGAATAGGGGTGGTGCAACGAGACCTGGGTGTGCTTGTACATCAGTCACTGAAAGTAAGCATGCAGGTACAGCAGGCAGTGAAGAGAGCTAATGGCATGTTGGCCTTCATTGCGAGAGGATTTGAGTATCGGAGCAAGGAGGTCCTACTGTAGTTGAACAGGACCCTGGTGAGACCGCACCTGGAGTATTGTGTGCAATTTTGCTCCCCTAATTTAAGGAAGGACATTTTTGCTATTGAGGGAGTGCAGCATAGGTTCACCAGGTTAATTCCCAGGATGGCGGGACTGACATATGATGAAAGAATGGGTTGACTGGCTTGTATTCACTGGAATTTAGAAGGATGAGAGGATATCTTATAGAAACATATAATCCTTCTTAAAGGATTGGACAGGCTAAATGCAGGAAAAATGTTCCCGATGTTGGGAAGGGATAAGGGATAGGCCATTTAAGCGGCCTTTTCACGGGGCGACTTGACGCAAGAGTTAACCGGAGTTTAACATCGTGGGAACCTCGTGCGATAACAGTACGGCATTCATGGACCACCGTGGACCACCGTAGCGCTAACGGCAGGTCATCGTGTAACTTGGTCACTCGGGAGAAAATTCAAGAAAGTTTGAATTTCTCCAAGAGTGACTTGTACATTTGTGGTTGAGTATTGCAACATTATATGAACGTAGTGGCCAGTGCGATATCCGTAATAACTCTTGCGGGTACCGTGGGAACTCCTGCGAACGGTGAACCCGGAAGTTGGACAGAGGGGACAGAAGGTGAGTAAAAATTATCTTCTGTGGGATTGAATTTAAAAAATAAATAAAAATAAAGATTTGCATCCACATATGGACATCAACTTATTCATGAGTTATGTTAATGAGATTCAAGGAAATAACTATAATCTTTAAAAGGGACTTTAAAAGGGACTTTACTGAAAGGTTACGCATTTTTATGGTCCGTGAGAAATTTTTCACATGTACTTCTTTGAGAGATACAGGTCGGAGTCCTCGGGTCCAGGGGTCCGGAACGCTACCAATCAATGTTGTACAGAGACCCGTGTAAGGAGTGAACTGCACATGCTGGTTTAAACCGAAGACAGACACAAAAAGCTGGAGTAACTCAGCGAGTCAAGCAGCATCTCTGGAGAAAAAAAGCTGATGTTTCGGGACGAGACACATCTTCAGACTCAATTCCGATTAGGCTGTCTGAAGAAGGGCTCCGATTCGAATCGTCACCTATTCTTTTTCTCCAGAGATGCTGCCTGACCCGCTGACTTACTCCAGCTTTTTATGTTTTTCTTCCCAGATCTGACTTACCTGCTGAGTTACACCAACATTTTGTGTCCTTCTGTGCGTATTAACCAGCATTAACCAGCGTCTGCAGTTCCTTTAGACATTACCTAACTTCAGATTTTAGAGATATAGCGCGTGGGAACTCCTGCGAACGGTAAACCCGGAAGCTGGACAGAGGGGACAGAAGGTGAATAAAAAAGGTGGTCTCAATATCGACAAGGGAACATGTGTCCTTCGAGGACGTCCCACCTAATTGTCATTGTTGGATAATCTTTTTAACAGGAACACTTGCAGAGATGGCTCCCAGAAAATCTCAAAGAAAGGGGGTAAAGCGTGTCAGAGATGTTTTTGCCATGTTGCGCTATTCAGTTTCTATATTGTTTCAGTTTCTATATCTATATTGTTGCTCTATTCAGTTTCCCAGGGGGTCGGGACGGGACTGGAGTTGGGAGGGAAAGGTGGGGGAGTCGAGGGAGAGGAGGGGGAGACAGATGGGGGTGTCTTCATTTACTGGCGGCGGGTGTCTGTCACTGAAACAGGCAGGTGAGATTTCACATCCACCTTGTGTGTGCCTCTCTCTCTCTCTCCCTCCCTCTTAGGCTGAGAGACTGCCTCTGTGAGTGTACGTCTCTTTCTCCCCCTCTCCCACACACAGTAAGACCGAGGTACTGTGCTCAGTCCATCTGTGTCTCCCACATACACAGTAAAATATGTCTCCAAATGAGCCAATTCAACCAAGGGAGGATATATATAGTGTGTGAAAAAAAAAGTTACATCATTTGTGTCACGTGTAGTTCACGATGTTCATTCAAGATTTAACGCGAAAGCTCGGGAAACGGACAAGTCACTCGCACAAATAACAGAAATGCTGAGTACCGTGGGAACTCTTTATCTACCCCCGTTATATCGTGCGAGACTCGTGCTGGACCACGACCTCTTCACTCTGGTGACATCTTGCGTCAACTCGCCCCGTGAAAAAGCCCCATTAGGACTGAGATGAGGAAAAACGTTTTCAGTCGGTGAATTGTGAATCTGGGAATTCTCTGCCACAGATGGCAGTGGAGGCCAATTCACTGGATGTTTTCAAGAGGGAGATTTAGCTCTTAGGGCTAAAGGAACCAAGGAATATGGGGTAAAGCAGGAACGGGGTACTGATTTTAGGTGACCAGCCATGATCATATTGGATGGCGGTGCAGGCTTGAAGGGCTGAATGGCCTATTCCTGCACCTGTTTTTTTCTATGTGATATGAGGTGCAGTTCCTCCAATTTGCATGTGGCTTCACTCTGGTGAGTGTTAAACCTTCTGCCTTGATTGCTTTATGGTACTGGACTGAATGTGCCAGGAGGGGACATCACTCACCCCTCGTGACGGTTTCCAGATGCTCTGAGGCTTCTTCACACTTCTCCAAAACCTACGTAGCATTTGTGGTGGGTCCAAGGAGTCACATCAGTATGATGACGAACCGAGTAAAGAAAAACATGTAGTAAACTCTGTAAATGAGATCTTAGAAACATAGAAACATAGAAAATAGGTGCATGAGTAGGCCATTCGGTCCCTCGAGCCTGCACCGCCATTCAATATGATCATGGCTGATCATCCAACTCAGTATCCTGTACCTGCCTTCTCTCCATACGCCCTGATACCTTTAGCCACAAGGGCCACATCTAACTCACTCTTAAATATAGCCAATGAACTGGCCTCAAATACCTTCTGTGGCAGAGAATTCCACAGATTCACCACTCTCTGTGTGAAAAATGTTTTTCTCATCTCGGTCCTAAAAGATTTCCCCTTATCCTTAAACTGTGAACCCTTGTTCTGGACGTCCCCAACATCGGGAACAATCTTCCTGCATCTAGCCTGTCCAACCCCTTAAGAATTTTGTAAGTTTCTATAAGGTCCCCCCTCAATCTTCTAAATTCTAGCGAGTACAAGCCGAGTCTATCCAGTCTTTCTTCATATGAAAGTCCTGACATCCCAGGAATCAGTCTGGTGAACCTTCTCTGTACTCCCTCTATATTTAAATACAAAAGAGCTTAGTCTTTGATCTTTCATCAATGCTTTAGTATTGTTTTGCATTATGGGCAATGGGAAAGGATTTTAATTAAAAAAATATTTGGTAAAAAATACTGATTATAATTGAGAATTGCAGACATAAATAAGTTTTAGGATTTAAATATATTTGATTTCAGTATTTGATATTGTACAAACCCTTTATTTTATTTAGTAAAACACAAACTGCTGGAGTAACCCAGCAGGTCAGGCAGCATTTGTAGAATTGATATGATAGGTTACGTTTTGGCTCGGGACTTTAATATTCTCACTTGCTATTTTCCCTACATAAATGAACACGGAACTGGTGAAAATGATAATTTTCAGTATTGAATGTTTCAAGTCATTTTTCCGTGCATGATCTTCCCAATTTTCCTGCTCTAGAGGTATGGGCTGTTCACATTAATGAAGTGGGGAACTATTTTCTGGAGATTCTCTCTGTGCAGTGTCCAGTTTATGCGGGAGGTTTTCAAGGAGGTCTTGAATTGAGAGGGCTCGCCCACCATGGATCCAGGAGAGGTAAGCTGCTGGGCCCTGCCCCTGCCTACCCCCAGTACCGGGAACCAGAGAGGAGTTGGATGGAGTCGGCGACGGATGCTGGATAAGGGACAGTATGAAGAACTGAGGGGTCTTTCCTGCTGTGCCCTCAAGGTCAGTTGCAGGAGGTGCCCCCGGGATACAAAGGTTGAAGATGGCCGGGCAAAGAGAGGGACGTCGGTTAATGGGACAAACGGATGGAGGTGACGGTTTCAACGGGCCTTTATGGCCAGCTGTAGATGACACTGGGAAATGGCGCCAAAACCTATAGACCATGTACTGTAGACTCAGGGGGCTGTTTCTATGCATTATGTATTTATTGTACTTTGGTGTGGCAATAATCTCACTGATGCAAAACAATAGATTTTCACTGTACTTTGGTGCACATGATCATAAAGGAACCATTGACATTGGCTAAAATTATTCAACACAATTCTGTATAAATCAGTTCATTATGTTTTATATTATGGTCTGAAGAAGGGTCTCGACCGAAACATCATCCATTCCTCCTCTCCAGAGATGCTGCCTGTCCTGCTGAGTTACTCCAGCATTTTGTGTCTATCTTCGGCGTAAACCAGCATCTGCAGTTCCTTCCTACACAGGTTTTATTTAATGTTGCATTTGTTCTCTCATTTTACGCAGAACATGCCGAACCAAAAGAAGTTGTGAGCCGATACCTTACGTCTAATTCAGACAGGTACCATCAGTGGTTGTTTAATTAAATCAGCCATTTACCATTTGTGTACTCTGGAGGTTAAATGTACGTGATTTTGATATGTTCCAGCTTTACTGTTACTGCTGAAGGCTGCAATGTTGTTTTGCCCTGCGGGATTGAGATCCATTTCCCTCCGGAGGCAGTGTCCTTGGCGGCTGTGATTTCCTGCAACATAATCCCTCCCGACCCCCAGCAGGTGAAACTCGGCCATCACGACTTCCTACTGAGCCCTGTATTGGAACTCCTTCCTCACGGTATACAATTTGAAAAGGTACAAACTCTCCATCTAATTCACTTGATATTCTTCCTGGAACTGTTTGCAGTGAGCTGCTCAGTGCATTTAGTTAGTTAACTTGTGGCTTTCAGTGGTAAGTTGTATACCCTGGACCACACTCATTGAACCTAGAACAGCACCCCACTAGAATGGGCCCCCAATGTTTGTGCCAAACATGATGCTTAGATCATGAAGAAGAAGAACCCGAAGAAGGGTCTCGAACCGAAACATTACCTATTCCTTTTCTCCATAGTTGGTGCCTAACATGCTGAGTTACTCCAGTTTTTTGTGTCTATCTTCGGATTTGCCTAGATTGATCATACACATAACCTTAAAGGGTAGGTTATTGCTCCTCACCTGATGTAACGCGTGGCAGAAGACAAGGCTAACACAGGAAAATAGGATTAGTGTAGATGGCTAAAAGGTTGGCTTGAACTAAAAGGGCGGTTTCTGTGCTGTATGACCAATGACTATGACAGGGCTCGATAATTTTGATAATTTCCCATTGCATAGGAAGTGATGATCTGGATGCCGTATATTATTCCTCGAGCTGACCACCGAAGAGAAGTTGTGATGAGAACATTCAATGGGAGCTGGACCAACCTGGAGACCAAGATTTCCAAGGTACTTTCCTAACCTGGGATAATTAGTCATGCTCACAATTGCAAATGTGTATTTAATGCAGGAAGATCGGTTGACTTGTTCTAAAACCTCTGTTAGAAAACATCTGGGAACAAATGAAGACAATGCCAACCACGGCATTTGTGCAGCATCGAAGAACTCGTTAAAAGGAAAATGTGGAAATTATGGTTCATATTCATTTTTGTGAATTGGACATCGCTGGTATTGCCAGCACTTTAGACCCATTCTTAATTGCCCCATGAGAAGGAGTGGCGACCTACCATCTTGCATTGCGGCACTTCTTTTGGTGCAGATGATTATGCAGCGTTGTTTATTGCATTGCTGTTTATGAATGTCACATATACTGGTTTACAATGAAAATTAATTCAGTCAAGTCAAATCATGCTCTACAAGAGTTTTATCAAGTTATACGCACGTACATACAGGTAATGCAAGAAGAAAAATACCAGAGTGCAGAATATAGTGTCACAGCATTACAGTGCTACAGTTACAGAGAAAGTACAGATTTTTAAAAGTTCAAGGTCCCTATGAGATGGGTTGGAAGATCGGGACTACACGCTGGCTTATGGGAGGGCCTTTCAGCAGTGTGATAACAGGGGGAAAAACTGTTTCTGAATTTGGTGATATATGATTTTGTATCTACTGCCTAACGAGAGAGGGGAGAAGAGAGAATGACCAGGATGAAAATGGTCCTTGATTAGGTTGGCTGCTTTCCTGAGGCAGTGTGAAATGTAGATAGAGTCGATGGGGTGGGGGGCTGGTTTGTTCGATGGACTGGGCTGTATCCACAACTCTGCAATTTCTTGGGGAGCTGTTGCCCAACCAAGACTTGATGTAGCCTGATAGGATGCCTTCTATGGTGCATCTGTAGAGGTTGGTGAGAGTCGCTGGAGATGTTGTTGAATTTCCTTAGTCTGAGGAAGCAGAGGTGTTTGTGTTCTTTCTTGGCCATGGCATCAGTGTGATTGGTCCAAGTTGTTGGCGTTTTTTATGTGTAGGAACTTGAAACTGTCGACCATGGAGAATCAAATTCAGCAACTTTGATGTTGACTAGGGTGTGTACACCACATCACTTCCTGATGTCAATAACTAGCTCCTTCATCCTGCTGAAATTGAGGGAGAAGGTTGGTGTCCAAGTTCTCTATCTCCTTCCTTGTTGGGGAGAGTGTTCCAGGATTTAGACACAATGATAGCGAAGGAACATAGAACATAAATAGGTGCAAGAGTAGGCCATTCGGCCCTTTGAGCCAGCACCGCCATTTAATATGATCATGGCTGATCATCCAAAATCAGTAGGTACACAAAATTGCTGGAGAAACTCAGCGGGTGCAGCAGCATCTATGGAGCGAAGGAAATAGGCGACGTTTCGGGATGAAATCCTTCTTCTGAAGAAGGGTTTCAGCCCGAAACGTCGCTTATTTCCTTCGCTCCATAGATGCTGCTGCACCCGCTGAGTTTCTCCAGCAATTTTGTGTACCTTTGATCTTCCAGCATCTGCAGTTCCTTCTTGAATCCAAAATCAGTACCCCGTTCTGGCTTTTTCCCCATATCCATTGATTCCCTTGAGCTCTAAGAGCTAAATTTAACTCTCTCTTGAAAACAGCAATATATTTCCAGGTTAAGAATAAGGAGTAAGCCATTTAGAACAGAGATGAGGAAACACCTTTTCACACAGAGAGTTGTGAGTGTGGAATTCTCTGCCTCAGAGGGCGGTGGAGGCCGGTTCTCTGGATACTTTCAAGAGAGAGCTAGATAGGGCTCTTAAAGATAGTGGAGTCAGGGGATATGGGGAGAAGGCAGGAACGGGGTACTGATTGGGGATGATCAGCCATGATCACATTGAATGGCGGTGCTGGCTCGAAGGGCCGAATGGCCTACTCCTGCACCTATTGTCACGATGGTGAGTAACTGGGAGGGGAACACGCAGCCGGTTGTGTTTGCGTCACTTCCTGCCCTTGTCTCCTCTGGTGTTAGAGATTGTGGGTTTGGGAGGTACTGTTGGAGTAGCCTGGCGAAGTAACTTTGCTTCATTTTGTTGACGGTGCACACTGCAGCCACTGCGAACGAGCGCTGGAGGGGAAGAATGAATGGGACGATTAATGGGTACCAATCCAGTGGGCTGCTTTGCCATGGATGGTGCAGGTTTCTTGGGAGTTGTTTGTATTGCACTCAGCTGGCACCTTCTGGCACTGCTGTGATAAGACATTCTGCACCAGGGGGCAGCATTGTCCACAAGCTGATTCAGCCTGGACACACAGCGAGCGTCTGAAACACTAAGTGAACAGCTCTTCCCTCCAGCAGGAGTTGCGGAACAAGTCAGAGTTTCTACAACAGCCGACCGATTGACCGAGTGCAAGTCTCGTAAGGTCTCTGCTTGAGCGACTTGATAGCTTGTGAATCTGTGTGAGCAGACAAGACAGGAATGCTCGGAATGAACTTGCGGTGAATCCCTTCTCCTCGGCTAACACTGCACCCCTCAAATGTTTTTGTTGCCTATTGCTTATGATTGTTGGGGTTGGATTGGGATGGGTTTTGGTGCATGTCTTTCAGAGAGACCTGTCTATCCTTACACTGTGAACATGTTCCTTAATCTGCGTCCAGGTGACGTACATAGGCGGTAAACAGCAAGGTGAAACTGAGTAAAGAAATTAGCAAAAGTGTGTGGTGGCACTGTCCTGCTTTTGATTGGTATTACAGATTGCCATGTGTGCAGCTATGGAGATGCATGATGACACTAATGCTGTAGGATTTAGAAATTTAACATCATCGTAGATTGAATGTGGAAATAGCCTACAGTATAATCTCATGCATCCATGGGGAAATGGGGAGGTGAGATTGCTGGTTGCATGAGAATTGTTTGATAAAAATTACTTTTAGTTTCAGAGATACAGCATGGAAACAGGCCCTTTGACCCATGTGTTAACGCTGACCATCGATCACCTGTTCACAATGGTTCTGTGTTATCCCACTTTCCCACTCCCGACACATCAGGGGCAATTTACAGAGGCCAATTAACCTGCAAACCCGCTTGTCTTTGGGATGTGGGAGGAGACCGAAACACTCGGAGGAAACACAAGTGGTCATGGGGAGAATGTGCAAACTCAACATAGACAGCGACCATCGTCAGGATCGAACCGAGCTCTGGCGCTGTGAGGCAGCAGTTCTACCACCTGTGCCACTGTGCTGCCAAAATGTGCCACTCCGAGTATTCCAGGTATAAATCTCGAAATAAATCACTTGGGTCAAGAGTGTTTAATTGTCATATGTACCGGAACAGAATAGTGAAATTTATACTTGCAGCAGCATAACAGGTCCGTAAATACAGTACTCAATGGATGGTATAATAAAAATAAACAAAAAGAGCAAGTTCCATAATAAAAACAAAATCCCCAATATTAGTGCAAAACAAAACAAAAGTCTGAGGTCCCTAGTACAACCAAGACAGTTTGCAGTTGTAAGTTCAGTTGGTGTTTTGTAGTGTTCAATAGCTTGATGGTTGTTAGAAGCCATGCAATGTTCTTACCTTTTCAAATAACAATGTTTTACATTGCAATTCTATCTTTTATAGCTATGCAGTATTCATGCAAACACAAGGAAAAAGCTGAAGCTACTCAGCAGTTCCAGGTTCATGTGGCATTAGTTCCAAATAGAGCAAAAATAAATCAGGTGCATGAATGTAGTGACCATCACGCGAGGTGCCAAATCTTAAAAGAATGTTGATGCTGATCAGCATAGAACTGCACTGCCCTCTTGTGTAAATGCAATTAAATCAAAAACGTCTTCTCACACTCTAAACTAACTAGATAGAGCAAATGGATGATACAGAGTGCAAAATATAATTCTCCACCATGTAGTACATCAGTTCTATAGACAAGGTCCAATGTCCATAGTGGGGTAGAGGTGAATTGAAGAGTACCCTATTTTTTGAAGGACTATTCAGAAGCTGATAACAGAGGGGAAGAAACCGTTCCTGAGTCTGGTGGTGTGCACACGTTCAAGTTTCTCTACAAGGAGGCACAGCTTAAGATGAGATTTACGAAGGACTTCAGCAGCAACCTTTTCACTCGGAGGGCAGTTTGTGTCTGGAACAAGCTGCCAGAGGAAGCTATAGAAGGGGGTACAATCACAACTTTCAGAAGACATTTGGATTGATACATGGATGAGAAGGGTTTTGAGGAATATAGGCCAAATGGGATTAACCCAGCATGGACGTTGGGCAGAAGGGCCTGTTCCCATTTTGTATAGCTCTAAGACTGGCAATTAGTTTGAAAAAGTTTGTATTATGAATGCTTTTTTGGGTCAATATGATATTAGCTCTTTGTAGATATTTTACTCTACGGTGCAGTTCAAATCAGTTTGCATACTTTCGGAGATCTATTGTTTGAAAAATACACTTGGCTACAATTCAGAGATACAGTAGCACTCAAATGGAATGTGTTACTTGGGGACCTCTGCTTCATCGGGTTCTGGTAGTCTTGGTACATCAGGGATGTACAGTATGTTGTTTGCTCTCAGTTAGGTGATGCTCGCGAGCTATTTAATTTTTTTATCATTTTGTTGATGGCAGAGAATTCTTTAAGAGTAGTCATGGTGATGGAGTTCCCATGGTTACAACAAGAATTCCCAAGTACCACAAGAAAGAGTGTGGTGGGGTATTTATCTACTGTATGTGGAATTAGCTCCATTTTCCAATACAAACAAATCATCCATAATCTTCCATTTTGCTCCAATGTTATTTTGAGTACCGTAGGTAACGATATGTAAAGCGGAATCATTATCACTCCTAGTGGTTACAAATATTTTGAACCATTTTTCTTCTCCCAATTTCCAGTTAAATTAGCAAATAAATTATCTTATTAAGTAATTGCAATAGAAACAGCACGAGAACCTACAACATTTAAGGACACAAAATGCAGGAGTAACTCTGTGGGCCAGGACGCATCTCTGGAGAACATGGACAGGTGACATTTCAAGTCCGGACCCTTCTTCAGACTGATTGTTTTGTGTAAACCAGCATCTGCAGTTCCTTGTTTCTACTTCCAACATTGGATGAGCACTTGAATTGGAAAGGTACAGTAGACCAGGACCAAGTGTTGGGAAACGAGATTGGTGTCAATGGGATTTCCATAGATAGGTACTTGATGATCAGCATGGACACAGTGGGCTGAAGGGCCTTTTTCTACATTTTAAGGCTCTTTAACTCGATGAGCCAGGCGCAAAATGTTTGCAGATCTACTGTATTATATTTGAGGATTTAGTTTGTTGAGGATCTCACAAATGCAATTAACATTCCACCACAGAAACAGTTTGTGGATTCTCATTTGCTAGAATATTTGGTTTCCTGTTACTTTTTTAACAATGTGCTCTTTTCCTGAACAATTCTTTCCTCTGTAGTCGCGATATGGGGCCTGCTGCAGAGTGCTCCACTTCTCCTGGTTCATTGTCATCTCGCGGCTGAGGGAGAATAGGTGCACCGTCCCCATGGAAGGGACCTTGTTGTTCTCGTCTGTGGATCCCAACATCAAGGTGACCTTTCCATCCGGTGCAGTGAACCACACACGCAGTGTGAAAATGCAGGTTTGTCAACGTATTTAAAATGAAATGCTGGAAATAAAACCATGCTGATCCCACTCCTTCCAGTAAAGAGCATAACTTTTTTTATAATTTTAATTTATGCATGAAATGTTTAAGTTTTTATGTGCGATGCTCCGGTATTCCCTGGGAAACGTCTTCTCATTTTGCACTGTACAATTGTTGCTTTGCATGATGACAATAAAAGGATGATAATGATAATGATAATAACTTCCTTTATAGAGTCATAGAATGATACAGCAGGTCCTTCAGCCCAACTTGCCCACACTGGCCAACGTTGGGATAGTCCCAGCCTCAACTACCTCCGCTGGCAACTTGTTCTAAACACCCACCACCCTTTGTGTGAAAAAGTTACCCCCCCCCAGATTCCTATTAAATCTTTCCCCTTCACCTTGAACCTATGTCCTCTGGTCCTCGATTCCCCTACTCTGGGCAAGAGACTCTGTGTATCCACCCGATTTATTCCTCTCATGATTTTATTCACCTCTATAAGATTGCTTTGTTCCAATTTTGTCTTTGTATAGCCTGATGCGTCTAATATTGCCTTGAATTGAAACACAGGTGTTGCCTGTTGCGGTGGAGGAGTTACATGAACTAACAGATGATCAGGATTCTCTCGCAAGCCCTTTGCTCTGCTTGTCTCAAAACTCAGCTGACAACTTTCTGAAACCAGTAAAGATTCAGCTTCCATTACCTTCCGGAATCACAGGTCAGTATCCTGACACCTCACTTGAATGTTGGTTGACAATTTAGTTTCACTTCTGATGTCTTGATCCATGTCTAAGTGGTAACCCTTCAAAGTGAATGCTGGAATAGAGGCAGCAGGGAGGCTGTGTACCAAATCTTTAAAGGCAGCAGTGGTCTCAGAGAAGAGCAGCAGGTAGAAATCATGTGATCGGAGCAGAATTAGGCCATTTGACCCATCAAGTCTACTCCGCCATTCAATCATGCCTGATCTATCGCTCCCTCCTAACTCCATTCTCCTGCCTTCTCCCCATAATCCCTGACACCCATACTAATCAAGAATCTGTCTATCTCTGCCGTAAATATATCCACTGCTTATGTCTCCACAGCCCTCTGTGGCAAAGAATTCCACAGATTCACCACCCTCTGACTAAAGAAATTCCTCCTCACTTCCTTCCTAAAAGAACATCCGCCATAGAGCTGCAGCCTCACAGCACCGGTGACCCGGGTTCACTTCCATCCTCGGGTGCTGTCTGGTTGGAGTTTGCCCTTCTTACTTAAACCCTTCTTACACATTAAGGTAATGTTAATATGCAGGGATCGCAAGTCAGTGCGGACTCAGTGGGCCGAAGGGCCTGTTACCGCGTTGTATCTCTAAACTAAACTAAACTGATATTGAACATGACCATGGGTTGCTCTATATTGCATTTGTATAATTCTGATTGCTTTGCAGTAGTTGGCTGTGTGGTGCCACAATCCCACCCAAACACTGCAATCTCTTTAACATCATCATCGTTAGCCGCCAGTGTAGAGAGTCTAGGACCAAGGGCGTAGCCTCAGAATAAAAGGACGTACCTATAGAAAGGACATAAGGAGGAATTAATTTTGTCAGAGTGGTGAATCTGTGGAATTCATTGCCACAGACGGTGGTGAAGACCAAGTTAATGGATATTTTTAAGGCCGAGATTGACAAATTCCTGATTAATACGAATGCCAGGGGTTATGAGGAGAAGGCAGGAGAATGGAGTTGAGAGGGAAAGGTAGATCTGGCATGATTGAATGGTGGAGTAGACATGATGTGGCCTAGTTCTGCTCCTTAAACATATGAACTTCAGACTGCTTTAGTTTGGAGATACAGCATGAAAAAAGGCCCTTCAGCCCAGCAAGTCCGCACTGACCACTGACCACCCGTTTGCACTGGTCTAGGTTCAATTTTAGTTTCCACTCCGTACATACCCAGGAATGAGTAGGTTAACATGTGATGAGTGCTTGACAGCACTGGGCCTGTGCTCGCTGGAGTTTAGAAGAATGGGGGGGACCTCATTGGAAAGTACAGAATAATGCAAGGCTTGAATAGAGTGGATGTGGAGAGGATGTTTCCACTGGTGGGAGAGTCTAGGAAGATGAGGAGGAATTTATTTAGTCAGAGGGTGGTGAATCTGTGGAATTATTTGCCACAGAAGGCAAAGTCAGTGGATATATTTAAGGCAGAGATAGATTCTTGATTAGTACAGGTGTCAGAGGTTATGGGGAGAAAGCAGGAGAATGTGGTTTAGAGAGAGAGATAGATCAGCCATGATTGAATAGCGGAATGAACTTGATGGGCCGAATGGCCTAATTCTGCTCATATCTCTTATGAGGCAATTTTACTAATTAATCTACAAACCCGCACGTCTTTGGGGTGTGGGAGGAAACTGGAGCACCTGATGGAAACCCATGTAGTCACAGAGAACGTGCAAACTCCACACACAGACAGCAAACCTAGTCAGGATCTCTGGCACTATGAGACAGCAACTACACCACTGTACTGTTGTTCTTACTTAAACCCTTCTTACACATTGCTAATAGGTCTTGCTATTGAATATAATTTGCTTTTGATCTGTCTGTTTGCATATTTCGTATTTCTTTATTTGAAATAGTCACAACCCTTATATTTACCAGATCCTCTCCGATTTGACATTTGAATTTGGCCAAATAACCTTGAGAAAGAAAATGTGACATTTCGAGCCGAAATGTCACTCATTCCTTCTCTCCAGAGATGCTGCCTGTCCAGCTGAGTTACTCTAGCATTTTATGTCTAATCCTGTCATTCTACTTTTCATGTAACTTCAGTGCTTCACTATTTCAGTCCTCCAGTAACACAACTTTTCCTGTGATCTAATTTTGGACTAATCAATCTCCTTTCTGATGCATACCCAGTGGTGCAGTGGTAGAGTTGCTGCCTTACAGCATCAGAGACCTGGGTTCGATCCTGACATGGGGTGCTGTCTGTAAGTAGTTTGCACATTCTCCTTATGACCCCATGGGATTTCTCCGGGTGTTCTGGTTTCCCCTCCCAAAGACGTGCAGTTTTGCAGGTTAGTTGGCTTCTGTAAATTGTCCCTCATTTGTAGGATAGAACTAGTGTTGGGGATTGCAAATCAGTGCGGACTCGGTGGGCCAAAGGGCCTATTTCCAAACTAACCTAAACTAAACTAAACCCTCTTTGTCAAATCATAAGATCTCCAGAGAAGGAATTTGGGTTTGGGTGCAAAACACTTTCAGAACAGCCTGCTGCTGGGTGGCTGCTGCAGAAATCAATAAGTAGCTCCCAATATAGTGATATGTTCAAGGTTGACTATTACGTCAAGGTATAGGGGACTACCCTCAGGCTTGGTATTCAATTCTAACAGTACTGTTTGTAGAGGCTGATCATGAAAATGAATGAAAGGCCATTTGTGTTACTGGTGTCTGCATTGTAAGAAACATTTTCAGAAGTGCAATGGAAGTTTATATATAATATTAATTTCCTCGTTCTTCCTTCTAATTATGATATACCCCCCACCCACCCCCATTGAGAGGCACACATCATTCTCCAGCCAAGAGGACAGGTCTGTGATTCTGCTGGTTGAGAAGACAGTGCAAGGATGTAGTTAATTCCCCTTCCTATTCCCACACAGACCTTACTGTCCTCGGTCTTCTCCATTGTCAGAGTGAGGCTAAACGCAAATTGGAAGAACAGCACCTCATCTTTCACTTGGGCGGCTTACAGCCCAGTGGTATGAACGTTGATTTCACTCACTTCAAGTAATCCCTGCAATTCCACTCTCTCTATCCCTCCCCCACCCAAGTCACACCAGCTACTCTTTCACCCAATAAACAGCTAACAATGGCCTGTTCCCTTTACCATTACTTTTTTACATACCTTTCATTCATTGTTCTTTATCTCTCTCTATGTCATCGTCTATATCTCTCATTTCCATTTTCCCTGATTAGTCTGAAGAAGGATCTCGACCCAAAACGTCACCCATTCCTTCTCTCCAGAGATGCTGCCTGTCCCGCTGATTTACTCCAGCTTTTTACATCCTTCTTCGGTTTAAACCAGCATCTGCAGTTCCTTCCTACACAGGATGTATTGGATGTTTGGCCTTCAAGACTTGTCCTTGTAATCTACAAGGAAAGCCACTTTCTGAATCATTTCCTATGTATATTTTGTCATATATCTGGAAGCGATAAGAATTCTCGTTTTTTTTTTAAGAAAAGGTGTTAAAACATTTTTTTAAACAAAATCACTGTCCTAGGTTTGAATCTGGACCGATCCAAAGTTCATTTACTCCATGGAGATCCAGAGGTTGAGGACTGGATGGACATTACGAATCAGGTGGTGCTGGAATTCACTCACCTTTATGCTATTTTTGAAGTTAACCACTTCTCATGGTAAGATGTATAAGGAATGTTCATGTTTAAATGATGGGAACAGAATTAGGCCATTCGGCCCATCAAGTCTACTCTGCCATTCAATCATGGCTGATCTAGCATTCTCTCTCAACCCCATTTTCTTGCCTTCTCCCCATAAATCCTGACAGCCGTACTAATCAAGAATCTGTCAATCTCTGCCTTAGAAATATCCATTGACTTGGCCTCCACAGCCGTCTGTGGCGATGAATTCCACTATTTCACCACCCTCTGACTAAAGAAATTCCTCCTCGTATCCTTCCTAAAGGAAGGTCCTTTTATTCTGAGACTATGACCTTTGGTGCTGATGCCACCGACATTTTTCATTGTCGTCTCTGCATCACTGGCAAGGCCAGGTGATATCTCCCGAGAAGGTGGTTGTATGTAGAGTCACAGAGCTGTGCAGCACAGAAGTACTCCCTGTCCATGCCATACTTCAATTACTGCAGTTGTCATGGCAATGGCAAAAACTTACATTTCCAAGCCTGATTGGAATGTGATTTCCAGGAATAGTAGATGATGGAATTGACAGAAGCAGGTCCCACATTTCCTTACAATACCAAGCTTTATTTTAGACTTTAGTCTTTAGAGATACAGCTCAGAAACAGGCCCATCGGCCCACCAGGATCGCGCTGACCACGATCACCCCGTACACTAGCGCTATCCTACACACCAGGGACAATTTACAATTTACAGAAGCCAATTAACCTACAAACCTGTACATCTTTGGAGTGTGGGTGGAAACCGGAGCACCCGGAGAAAACCCAGTGGTCACAGCGAGAACATACAAACTCTGTCCATTTGGCACCTGTAGTCAGGATCGAGCTCGAGCCTCTGATGCTGTCAGGCAGCAACTCTACCGCTGTGCCACTGTGCTGCCTAGCTAACCAAAGGAAACTTAATCAATAGAATCCCTTAGATTGGAAAGTGTTAAAACTACTCCTGCCATAAGCATCCAGCTTCGGTAGTCTTGGAAACGTGTATAGATGTTGATCGGAAATTTCAGCACAACAGTCTGATGCATTTTCTGTTTTACACTGCATTAATGTTCAAAATGAGTAATGCCCAAGAACCGATGCTGAATATAAATCACAAAACAAACTCTTTACATGGATGGAAGGTGATCTGTTTAAACCAAACAAAATCGCCAAAAAAATCCATTGCTATTATGAATACGGTGAAGATAAGTGACTGGTTCTGAAATAACACTAACACTGTTGAATATACAAACTGGACCTTGACTTCAATTGGAGAGTTCGGCATTCTGTAGTCAAAACATTTTAAATAGCAATCTTAGGTGGGGCAGAAAAAATAAGCCCATTTGACTTACTTCCAGGAACTGCGTTGGCCATAAAATATGTGCTGGGCGTTTGCGATTTTCCTGCTGCTCACTGGATGAATAACACTCTTTTTCTCATGCTTTTATGGTTACCTCATACAATTGTCCGTATTTCAAAAGAGGTTTGTTTTTTCATTGAGCAAGTGCAGGTCAGCTAAGGTTGGTAATGTTTAGTGTAGTTTAACCATTCGTGAACAAACGGGTGAGATTTGGTTAAAATTCTATGGGTTGGGTGTATAATCCAGTTCTTGTGACCTCAAGTCCAGCTTTAACAGAGACACATTTGGATGCCTGCAAGTTGGTCACTTGCTAATAGGGAAGATCTAATTATTGCAGGCAGATATTAATGCAAACCTTGCAAATCGATTTAATGTTAATTACGAATGAAAAATGTGGAAATCCAATTTCAGTGGGCACAGGATCGGAGATGAGAGTTTTTATTATTTATGGGGTGCGGTTATTGCTGGCAAGCGCAGCATTCAACACTCCATGTATTTGCAAATTCACAGTGAGCTGCCTTAATGGCCGTAGTCTGCGAAAATAACCTCCAATCCCAAGAGTTATGAGTGCTTTATTGTCATGACGGAACAACAAAATTCTTACATGCAGCAGCACAACAGAATACGTAAGCATAGTTCTCTGTAAAGAATCTGATAAATGAAAAAAATGTTATATAAAAACAAATAAGCAATAATAGTGCAAAAATACAAAACCAATGCCTCCATGTCTATGTAGTTCAGAGCTTATTTGGAGGTTGTAGTGTTTAATAGCCTGATGGCTGTAGGGAAGAAGCTGTTCCTGAACCTGGATGGTCCAGTTTTCCGGCCCCTATATCTTCTTCCCGATGACAGCAGTGAAATGAGTGTGTGGCTTCTGATGATGCTTTAGGATGTGGGAGCAATCCGGAGCACCCGGAGAAAAACCCACGCGGTCACAGGGAGAATGTACAAACTCCGCTCGGACAGCACCCGAGGTCAAGATTGAACGCAGGTCTCTGGTGTGTGAGGCAGTAGCTCTACCGGTCTGCCACCGTGTCATCCACTGTCAAGTAGATACTTAAACAAGGTGGTGCACAATCTCATATCTGAAATCTAATTTCCCTCTGGCACATTGTCAACAGAGTCCTGACAGGAACCTCTTCTCAACTTTTGAACACATTTAGTTTGACCGTATCAGGGTGGTGACCAAACTGGATGCGTGTGACAGGGAGATGGGCGAATGCTACAAAGATGAGATTGTAATGTCACTTGGTAACAGATATCTGTGGCTACCCAAAGGAAGATCTGCTTCCTGCAGGTCCTGGTGGTGGGCGGTCTGGCTGTGGAAGTGGCCACTCCTGAACTTTTTTTTGCCTCTGGATCATTCCAGGATCAGCTGCATAAAAGATCTTCGCTTATCCCTTTGTTTAATCTAAAGATAATCCCTTTCACTAAATGCAGTTGGGACCATTGTCAACAAGGAACCACAATTCCCAAAAGCCATCGCAGACATTGTGTGGAATAGAAGTTGTATGGTATTTGAGTAGCAAGGTCTGACCTGGCTTTAAATATGTTTGAAAACATCTACCTCCAGATTCAGGAACAGTTTCATCCCTTCTGTAATCAGGCAACTGAACGGTCCTCTCTTCAGCTTGAAAGCGGTCCTGACCTGTTATATCTTTGCACTAAATGTCATACCCTTTATCTTTTATCTTTGCACTGTAGATGGCTTGATTATATTCGTGCATAGTCTGTTTGTTTACTGGATAGCATGCAAACCTAAGCTTTTCACTGTGTCTCAGTACGCGTATCAATAATAAACTAAACTAAACTCCCTTCCCTGAAACCATGATCCAGGTTGGGCCAGATCTCATGCTGCTTCTTCCCGAGGACTGCTTGATAATTGTCATATTATGACAATTCAGGTTATTAATATTGGCGTGGTGGGATGTAAACATGATTTGACACTGTTTCCTTACGTCTTGACCAGCAGCCTTTACACTGAGGATGGTTACATCAGCTAGAAAGAGAGAAATAGTTACATTTAGTTTTACAGTCCCTAGACATGGCAAATTCAGGCTTCCATTGCCATTTTCCTCCCAAGTGATTTTGCTCCCAGTTCGCTGGTGTTAGTTTAGTTTAGTTTATTGTCACATGTACTGAGGTACAGTGAAAAACTTTTTTCCATCCATCCAGTCATCGGAAAGACTATACGTGATTACAAGTGTAAACAGTGTAAAAATAGTGGAGGTTTAAAGGAGTGGAGCGATTGTAACGGATGATTGTGGATCCACTTCTGGGACCAGCATGCAGAGGATCGCCTGACTTGGGCGCCATCTTGCATACCTTGGCTGCTGCTATGAGGCTAATCAATCCTTAAATGTGGCAAACGGCTGGTTTGAGGATGTTAGTTGAGTGTGACCTGACCTGATAACGAATCTGCAGAAGGGTCTCGACCCAAATCGTCACCCATTCATTCTCTCCAGAGATGTTGCCTGTCCCGCTGAGTTACTCCAGCATATTGTGTCTATCTTCAGTTTAAACCAGCATCTGCAGTTCCTTCATACACTGATAAAGAACCAGTTTGGCAAGTTAATTGTGGGCACAAGGAACTGCAGATGCTGGTTTACAAAGAAGGACACAAAGTGCTGGAGTAATTAAGTTGGTCAGGCAACATCTCTGGGGAACATGGATGGGTGGCATTTTAGGTCGGGGCCCTTTTTCAGACGACTTCTTCTGAAGAAGGGTCCTGACCCGAAAGGTCAGCTATCCATATTCTCCAGAGGTGCTGCTGGACCCGCTGAGTTATTCCAGTCCTTAGTGTCTTCGATCCATTTTTATTCATCGTCTGATATCTTCTTGGATTGATTGTTCCTTTCTGTTACTGAATGCCCCGACCTTCTGAATCCCCACTTTGTTCAATAAATCTCATGACCATCGACTCAGTCTGCAGCAGACACAAATTAATGCCTGCAATTGATGATCCTCTTTCTTTTAAAGAATCATATTTCACTTACGCAATTGTATCCTGAGTTTTTGCTTCACAGTACACAGGCCCTCATAAATATACCAGCACAAATGCAACTTTCTGCTGCATACAAACACACAAATGTACAACAGTTATAAATAATTTATATCCCCCATTTTTGATCCTGACTACGGGCGCTGTCTGCCTGGAGTTTGTACATTCTCCCCCTTGACTGCATGAGTTTACCCCGGGTGCTCCAATTTTCTCCCACACTCCAAAGATGAACTGATTTGTAGGGTAATCAGCCGCAGTAATGGCTGTAAATTATCCCTATTGTGTAGGATAGCATTAATGTGTGGAGTGATTGCTGATCGGTGCGGACTTGGTGGGCTAAAGGGCCTGTTTCTGTGCTGTATCTCTAAACTAAACATTAAAAAGTTGTAATCCATACCGATGTCATCTCATATAATATTATTCCAAACACAAAATCAGAAACAAGTAGTATATTTACACAACATGCATAATATGCATTTAATGATATCATTTCAAGTATTTATATCAACATTATTCCTCTATGCCCTTTATCCGTGAGACTTTGAGTTTGAAAGAACTCGTTTTAAGACCCCTTGATGCTAGTTGAAGGTGGTTGCTGGAGGTTGCAGGTAGTGGAAGGTAAGACCTTTTTTTTCACCCAGTTTTATTCCACCTTCCACTAGCTGCAACCTCCGGCAACCACCTTCAACTAGCATCGCAACCGGCTTCGACTAAAAAAATTACCGATTTTTAAAACGGCAACCTATTTTTAGTCGCGGCCGGTTTTTAATAATCGCCGGAACATAGAGGAAGCGGAAACCACTTTCGACCATTTGGGAGACTGACAAAAACCTCTGGGAACCGCACGGAAACCTTGGGTGGGGCGCAAAGTCTCCAGAGGTTTCCGTTCAGGTTTCCTAAGTGGGACAGGGGCACAAAGCTCTACAATATTTTAACATAATTTGTAGACTGTACAAATGTACTCACAATCACTGGGGTATTTACCCAAAACTGCCACAGTGCTCAAATATTTTTTTGGTTTGCAATAAGTTAGTGGCTCTGGTATTAAATTGTTTATTAATTAAAGCAATAATAGATATTGGTCAGTCGTGTCAAAGTAATGTCACTGATTGTTGGTATAGTCATTAAATATTTTGGGTTAAAAATTAGAATTTAACCTGAAAAAGCCTTTTCACTAAATGCAGTTGGTTCTTCACATGGAAGAAGAATTCTGCAAAATCCACTCAAGTCCTTTGCAATTGGCACACACTTGACTTGATGGGCCGAATGGCCTAATTCTGCTACTAGAACTCATGAACCAGTTTTTCCAACCTCAGTTGTACAACTGAGATCCCTAAATGCCAATGATAACGTGCCTAACCGTGCTTGGACAGCAGAGGTGAGGTGTACTTCAACTGTAGGGTGGCACATCTGGCAGAGCTGTTGCCTCACCGTGCCAGAGACCCGGGTTTGACCCTGACCTCGGGTATCTGTCTGTGTGGAGATTGCACGTTCTCCCTGTGTCTGCCTGGGTTTCCTACAGGTGCTCTGATTTCCACCCATAAAATGTCATCTGAAAAGTTGCTAATCATGCCATGTACGTTCTCACCCAAATCATTGATATAGACGACAAACAGCAATGGACTCAGCACTGAATCCTGAAGCACATCAATAGTCACAGGACTAGTCACTTTCTTTCCCCCACATCACTAAACATTGTGGAAGAGCCCATGGCCGACACAGAATGGCACTGGGAGTTCACACCTATATGTGTTGACTTTAGTGGAATTGTCTTGTCATTGTTTGCATTAATCAGGTACTGGCTGTGGTACACAACCAAGACGTACGTTGGTGGAATCGCTCAAAAAGTATATGAACGCCTGAGGAGGTGGCAGGTCAACTTCCTGGCGCGGCAGAGGAAGAGGGATCCAGAGCAAATATTCCTACAGTGCATTCCCAAACACAAGGTATGCCTTAGATAGACAAAAACTGCTGGAGTAACTCAGCGGGTCAGGCAGCATCTCTGGAGGTAAACGATAGATGATGTTTCGGGTCAGGACCATTTTGCAGACATTTTTGCAAACTGACATTTGTGATTTTATGATATCCAAAAATACTTTACACTCATGATGAACTCCTGAAATGTAATCTCTGCTGTAACATGGACAATGCAACATTAAAGGGTCAACTGATATCAGTTAGATGGGTCCCGACCCGAAATGTCGGCTGTCCATTCTGTTCCCAGAAGCTACCTGACCCAATGAGTTCCACCAACAGTGTGTATTGCTCAAGTTTACACCATTTGAAGTCTTGTGTCACCAGGAAGATATTAACTTGATAATACAGTATGAGAGGAGAATGTTGTATGTTCTAATGTGCATTTAATGAAGTCCACCCCGTCCGTGGTGATCACCCCATACACTAGCACTATTCTACACACTAGGGACAAATTACAATTTACAGAAGCCAATTAACCTACAAACATTTTAGACTTTAGAGAAACAGGCCCCACTTCGGCCGACCGAGTCCGAGCTGACCAGCGATCCCTGTACATCAATACTATCCTTCACACTAGGGACAATTTATAAGTTTACCGAAGCTAATTAACCTATAATCCTACACATCTTTGGAGTGTGGGAGGAAACCGGAGCACCTGGAGAAAACCCACGTGGTCACAGGGAGAGCGTACAAGCTCCGTACAGACATAACCTGTAGTCAGGATCGAACCCAGGTCTCTGTCACAGTGAGGCAGAAACTCCACCACTGCTCCACTGCTCCAAGTTGGCTTCACTGTAAATGACCTGTTCATCTGAGCTAGTGCAAAGGAACCAAGAGAGAGTTGAAGGACGTGTGTGAGGATGTAAGTGACGGAGCTACAAGGAGTTAGAGAAGAAAGTGAATTTGACTGATGGGATTGTTCTGCTGGTATCTGTGATGGACCCAGTGAGCTGCATGAACTTGTTCTATGCCATAATAAGTGAGCACACTTGAGACTTTTCATAAGTTCATAACTGACAGGAGCAGAATTAGGCCATTCGGCCCATCAAGTCTACTCTGCCATTCAATCGTGGTTGGTCTATCTTTCCCTCTTAATCCCATTCTCCTGCCTACTCCCCATAACCCCCGACACCCGTACTAATCAAGAATTTATCTATTTCTGCCTGAAAAATATATTTTGTCTTGGCCTCCACAGCCTTCTGTGGCAATGAATTCCACTTTTATTGGGTTCTCTCTATATGACTTTTTATTATGCAGGTTGAGTCTGTTTGCAAGAATTTGCAGAAGAGGTATTGGGGACCCGAGCCATCTGATATTGTCGAAATGTTTGAAGGAGAAGAATTCTTTGCTGGATTTGAAAAGGGAATTGAAATTGTTTCAGGTAAATGCTAATTCAGGGAATTGTGGCTGTTCAATGGATGTGTGAACATTATGTTATACTAGCAACAGTAGTTTGCTTTCAAAACTGCTTTTCTATTAACATGGACACATTTTCAGTTTAAGTTTATTTTATAGAATTATGTGTCCGTCAATTGCAAGTCCATAAGTTCTAGGAGCAGAATTAGGCCACTCGGCCCATCATGTCTACTCCGCCATTTAATCATGGTGGATCTATCTTTCCCTCTCAACCCCATTCTCCTGTTTTCTCCCCATAACCCCTGACAACCTTACTATTCAAGAATCTCTCAATCTTTGCCATAAAAATATACATTGACTTTGCCTCCTCAGCCGTCTGTGGCAATGAATTCCACAGATTCACCACCCACTCCTCACCTTCTTTCTAAAGGTGCGTCCTTTTATTCTGAGGCCACACAGTGTGGAAACAGGCCCTTCGTCAACTTGCTCAACTTGCCCAACTTGCCCACACCGGCCAAAATGTCCCAGCTACACTAGTCCCACCGGCCTGTGTTTGGCCTACATCCCTCTGAACCTGCCCTGTCCATGTACCTGTCTAATTGTTTCTTAAACGTTGCGATTGTACCTGCCTCAACTACCTCCTCCGGCAGCTTGTTCCATACACCCACCCCCCTTGGTGTGAAAAACTTACCCCTCAGATTCCTATTAAATCTCTTCCCCTGCAACTTAAACCTATGTCCTTTGGTCCTTGATTCCCCTAGTCTGGGCAAGGAACTGTGCGCCTACCAGATCTATTCCTCTCATGATTTTATACACTAGACTCTCTAGAGGTCCTACTTTCTCCCACTAGTTGAAACATCCTCTCCACGTCCACTTTATCCAAGTGAACAATTAAACAATGGCATTCCATTAACTGTCATTCACATGTGTTTTAAAACCAAGGGACAGCTGAATATTTATTATATTGGTGTTGTGGAATGATGCAGCCTCTATTGCATAATGTCATGGGCTGATGGGCCTATATCAAGATCACATACTGACAAGCAGGAGAAACAATATTTAAAATATTAGTCCCGATTTGTTGCATTCTAGGATAAATCTAGCACATTCATTTTGAAATGTTGAATGAATAGAAACAATATTTAATATATTATAGACATGAGTTCACAAAATAATATTTTCAAAGCTGCATTAAGAACATATTCCTTGTGATATCGGGGACATTTTTAATTTGACAAAATTATGATGTGCAATTTTGATTAATGAACGAAATACTGAAGTTTGAATGTTTTGTACAATGACAAGGATTGTGTTAGAGTTCATAAAACCACATTGGACCTTTTTTTTCATTTTAATAATACACGCATTTCTACATTAATATTTTTGACAATTTTGAGTTCTGAGATAGTGTACCTTATGTCCCCTACTCTGGCATATAGTCATCTATTACAAAAATGTAAAGGCGAATATTAAAATCATTGTGTCGGAAAGAACTGCTTGCCGATCGTTTCGCCGAACACCTCCGCTCGGTCTGCATTAACCAACCTGATCTCCCGGTGGCTCAGCACTTCAACTCCCCCTCCCATTCCGAATCTGACCTCTTTGTCCTGGGCCTCCTCCATGGCCAGAGTAAGCACCACCGGAAATTGGAAGAGCAGCACCTCATATTCCGCTTGGGCAGTCTGCACCCTAGCGGCATAAACATTGAATTCTCCAATTCCCGGTAGCCCTTGCTGTCTCCTCACCTTCTCAGCTCTCCCTCAGCCCCCGGGCTCCTCCTCTTCCTTTTTCCTTTCTTCTCCCCGCTCCCACCCTACATCAGTCTGAAGAAGGGTTTCGGCCCGAAACGTTGTCTATTTCCTTTGCTCCATAGATGCTGCTGCACCCGCTGAGTTTCTCCAGCACTTTTGTCTACCAAGTGAATAGCAGTAATTGTTGTCCTGTTTTTTAAATATGTTACAAAAATTACAATGAAGGTTGAGAAACACTTGTGAGGTAAAGATAGAAACTGAAACAAGTTAGATGAATTCAGAAAGTAGAATTGTCGAATATGTGCATGATGGTAGAAGGCCATTTGGTCCATGATAGAAACATAGAAAATAGGTGCAGGAGTAGGCCATTCGGCCCTTCGAGCCTGCACCGCCGCCATTCGATATGATCATGGCTGATCATTCAACTCAGTATCCCATCCCTGCCTTCTCTCCATATTCCCTGATCCCTTTAGCCACAAGGGCCACATCTAACTCCCTCTTAAATATAGCCAATGAACTGGCCTCAACTACCTTCTGTGGCAGAGAATTCCACAGATTCACCACTCTCTGTGTAAAAAATGATTTTCTCATCTCAGTCCTAAAAGACTTCCCTCTTATTCTTAAACTGTGACCCCTAGTTCTGGACTTCCCCAACATCGGGAGTAATCTTCCTGCATCTAGCCTGTCCAACCCCTTAAGAATTTTGTAAGTTTCTATAAGATCCCCCCTCAATCTTCTAAATTCTAGCGTGTACAAGCCGAGTCTATCCAGTCTTTCTTCATTGAAAGTCCTGCCATCCCAGGAATCAGTCTGGTGAACCTTCTCTGTACTCCCTCTATGGCAAGAATGTCTTTCCTCAGATTAGGAGACCAAAACTGTACGCAATACTCCAGGTGTGGTCTCACCAAGACCCTGTACAACTGCAGTAGAACCTCCCTGCTCCTATACTCAAATCCTTTTGATGATCCTGATGATTGTACAGGATGGCTCAGAAGTGCAGCTGGTGGAAGCGTTGTCTCACAGCACCTGAGACCCAGATTCCATCCTGATCTCATGTGCTGTGACCATGTGGGTTTCATCCGGGTGCTCCAGTTTCCTCCCACATCCCAAAGACGTAGGTTTGCAGGGCCTCTGTAAATGTCCCCTTGTGGGTAGAGAGGGGTGCAAAAGTGGATTGACGTAGAACTGGTGGGAATGGGTGATCGATGGTCAGCATGGACTGGGTGGGCTGTTTCCATGCTGGGAACATTGATTCATCTTTTGATCAATCTCTCAGATGGGATGGAATTACTAAACCTAATTCAACTAGGTCAGTCCTGAAGGTCAGATCTTCAAACATCTATGCACATTGCAAATATTTTGAGCGTTTCTGCCTCCACCATCCTTCAAAACAATAAGTTTTAGGCCCTTACCATCGTCTGTCATTTTAGTTTCAGAGATGCAGCGTGGAAGCAGGCCCTTCGGCCCACTGCGTCCACACCGACCAGATCTCCCCACATATTAACACTATCCTACATACACTTGGGACAATTCACAATTATATCAAGCCAATTAACCTACAAACCTGTACGTCTTTGGACTGTGGAAGGAAACCGAAGATCTCAGAGAAAGCCCACGCGGTCACGGGGAGACCGTACAAACTCCGTGCAGGCAGCACCCGTAGTCGGGATCGAACCCGGGGCTCCGGCGCTGTAAGGCAGCAACTCTACCGCTGCGCCACCGTGCCGCCCCTTCTGTTGAAAAATGTTTTCCTTAGCTCCACTACAGTCCTTCCGCAGGTTGCTATAAATCTCTGCCCCGTGGTTTTTCACCCATCTGCTGAGGGAACTGGGATCTTCCTCTGCACCTGTAACCCTCACAATTGTATACACATGTATAAACTCACTGCTCAGCCTTGGTAATTATAAAGAAACAACCCCAGCCTATCCATCCTTTCCCCATTGCTGAAGTTTTCCAGTCCTGGCATCATAATTGTCAATCTCCTCCATGCTCTTTCTAGTGGAAACTAAGACCGTTTTAAATGCTGAATCAAGAGAATTAAATTTCACGAATATAAAACGTACTTTTTCAGGGCCAGGGAGGGCATTCTGCCATTATGATTAGAATGCTGTTAAAATGGAGGTACACTTCATTCAGCAAATCTTAACATATTCAAGAATAGATACAAGGAACTGCAGATGCTGGTTTACTCCAAAGTGCTTGAGTCGCTTAGTGGGTCAGGCAGCATCTCTGGAGAACATGGGTAAGTGACTTTTCAGATCAGCTCCCTTCTTCAGACTGATTGTAGGTGAGGTAGGAGAAAGCTAGAAGCAAGGAGGGGCGGGATAAAGCCTGGCAGGTGACATATTCAATCCTTACAATGTTGAGAATGGTACAGAAAGATTCAAAGTTCAGAGCAAATGACTGAATTTATGTTGATTGCATCTCTCAAGATTGAAATATTGTGAAGTACTGCTGACAACAACTTCTGAATTTAATTTCCATGTGCAGATGCCAGAAGTTGCCAATAATTTTACATAAAATTACATCACGCACAGACAGATTCAAGTTTTGGCTCATAGATTCTGACATTACAGAACGGTGCTATTTGTACCTTGTATCGGGAGCAGATGGTTAAGCTTTCTAGACCAGCAACATAACCCCCAGATTCTGATCCTTAGATACAAGATTGAATTCCACTATTGACAGCTGGGGAATTTAACTTCAAGGAATCAACTAAATCCGGAATTAAAGCCCCTTAGAAACGGCAACTGTGAAACAGGATTGTCTTGTAAATCCGGCTGGTGCACTCATGTCCCACAGGAAAGAGAATCACCCACCATTCCCTGTTTAGTTTAGTTTTAGTTTAGAGATACAGCGTGCAAACAGGCCCTTCAGCCCACCGAGCCCACGCCGACCAGCGATCCCCGCACATTAACGCTATCCTACACACACTAAGGACAATATTTACATTTACCAAGTCAATTAACCTACTTCTTCTTCTTCTTCTTCTTGCGTATGGCGTGCACTGCCTAAAGTTGTAGGACAACTTGTTCTTTTTGATCTTATTTGATTGTGCACACCGGGTTGATTGCATTCGTCAAAACAGGGCGGACCACGTGAAGGTTGCAATCTCCCATCCCAATTGAACTACAAACCAGTACATCTTTGGAATGTGAGAGGAAACCGAAGATCTCAGAGAAAACCCACGCAGGTCACGGGAGAACGACAAACTCCGTACAGACAGCACCCGTAGTCGGGATCAAACCCTGGTCTCCGCCACTGCACTTGCTGTAAGGCAGCAACTCTACCGGTGTGCCACCGTGCCGCCTGTTGAAGTGACTCTGGACCAACCTGTATGATTGACTCTCAGCTCCCTCCTTAGCTCGGGAGCAATTAGGACCGGATATTAAATGCCACAATTGTCACTGGTATCCAGATCCCACAAATTAATTATTAAAAAAAGAAGAAAATGGCGATGAGGAGGAATTTCTTTATCCAGAAGATGGTGAATCTGTGGAATTCATTGTCACAGATTTCTGTGGCCAAGACATTGAGTATTTTTAAAGCAGAGATTGATAGGTTCTTGATTAGTAAGAGGGTAAAAGGTTACCTTAATTCCTTTATCTGTATACTGTGGACGGCCCAATTGTAATCATGTATAGTCTTTCCGCTGACTGGGTAGCACGGAACAAAAAGGTTTTCACTACCTTGGTACACGTGACAATAAACTAAACTAAACTTAAAAGTCAGGAGAATGGGGATGAGAGGGAAATATAGATCAGCCATGATTGAATGGCAGTAGACTCGATGGGCCGAATGGCATAATTCTGCTCCTGTGTTTTATGGTCTACTCCAACACTTTGTGCCCTTACTGTCCTTTTGTGTAAAGCAGCATCTGCAGTTTCTTGTTTCTACCCTTGTTTTTTTTGGATGTTAGTTCTATGATTAACATTGTCATAGTGATCAACCACGATCACACTGAATGGTGGTGCTGGCTCGAAGGGCTGAATGGCCCTACTCCTGCACCTATTGTCGATTGACTGATGATTGAAACAGCAACCTTTGCTGACTTAGAGTTTGAACGCAGTCTACGGCAATAAATAACTGAGGTCCCTGTCACACAAAATGCAATATATGTGGCACGTAATCCATGAGGGAAAAAAGTTTTTTCACAAAATATACCATTTAGTTTTGAGACTTTATTGCCCATTTGACAAAATGTTATTAAAATTATCCATGGCCATGGCGTTCTTTCCGATTGTGTGACATGAGACCTTGTGCTGCCTAATTCAAATCACGGTTCATAAATAATTCAGCGACTGCCATACTGTATTACAACATTTCCATGCTGGTGCTTTGTGTCGTATGAGAATGAGGTGACTAAGATACTTTAATTAGCCTGTTGATCAAGAGGAATTTAGCAGTCAAATCATCATGACCACGGCTAGTAATCAGACGTGAGATCGAGGAAAATGTGTGATGACACTCATGATTAATTGTTTGTGTTAATCTTTTAGATCCTGGAGTCGTACAGCACAGACATAGGCCCTTCTGCTCACCACGTTCATGATGTGACCATCTATACTAGTCCCATTTACCAGTAATTAGTCTGAAGCATTCAATACCTAGGTGATTCAAGAGCTTCATAAGATCATAAGTGATAGGAGCAGAATTAGGCCATTTGGCCCATTCAATCATGGCTGATCTATCTCTCCTTCCTAACCCCATCTACTGCCTTCTCCCCATAACCTCTGACACCCATAGGGTGTCACTTCTTAAATCTGAGAAATCTACGAATACACTTCTTAAATGTAAAAGGACACAAAGCGCAGGAGTAACTCAGCAGGACAGGCAGCATCCATGGAGAACATGGATAGGTGACATTTTGGATTGGTGACATTCAAACAGTCTGAAGAAGGGCCTCGACCCAAAACATTACTCCTGAACTTTGTACCCTTTTGTGCAATAATCAGCATCTGCAGTAGCTTGTTTCTACTTTCAAATGTTGTAAGCGTACTTTCCTCCACACCCACTCAAACAGCTTACTCCATAATCCAATGACCTCCTCAGGTAAAAACTTCTTGGCCTTTATCCTGAATCGATGCACTCTAGTTTGAAACACTTTTGATAAAGGGGAAGGTTTCTTACCGTCTACTCAATCCATGCCCCTCATAATTTTGTATACCTCGACCGCTTCTGCTTGAAGGAAAAAAACTCAGCCTATCCAGCTTCTCTCACAACCAAAATGCTCCCTCCCAGGCAACATCCTGATCAATCTCCTCCACAACATCTCCAGCACAACCATGTCTTTCTATAATGTAGCAACCAGAACCACACACAATATGAAACATTGGTAAGGCGTCAGCTGGAAGAAAGTTGTTCCACAACTTTGCTGCTTTTGTATTCTATGCTCATGCTAACAAAGACAAATATCCCGTATGCCTTTGTCACCTATTTATTCCCTTTTGTTCCCGATGTTGGGGCATTCCAGAACCAGGGATAACAGAATCAAGGGGTGTGGGGGGAAAGCAGGAACGGGGTACTGCTTTTGGATGATCAGCCATGATCATATTGAAGGGCTGAATGGCCTACTCCTGCACCTATTTTCTATGTTATCGACTTGGCACCTTCAGAGATCCTTGGACTTGTGCACCAAAGTCTATTCCCTCTGACACTACTATCTGTAAATTGCCCCAAGTGTGTAGGATGCAAAAGTGGGATAACATAGAACTACTGTATAGACGATCAATGGTCGGCATGGAATCGGTGGGCCGGACTTTCCATGCTGTATCTCTAATTTAAAACTAAACCCACTCAGAGATCAAGGATGTAGACAAAAATGCTGGAGAAACTCAGCGGGTGAGGCAGCATCTATGGAGCGAAGGAATAGGTGACATTTCGGGTCGAGACCCTTCTTCAGACCCAAGGATAGAAGGTTTAGAGGGATATGTGCCAATTGTGGCCAATGTGACTAGCTTAGATGGGTCATCCTGTTCGGCGTGATGAGTGTTTCTGTGCTGTAGGGCTCTATGGCCTCACACTTATCTGAATTAAATTCCATCTGCCATGGCTCTGCCCATTTTACCAACTGTTCGCTATCATCCTGTAAATTACGACTATCCTATTCACTATCAACAGAATAAAATGCTCACCAGTTCATTTAAGTCTTACTTTCTTTCAGATCGGCCAGATTGCATAGATGGGAGAATCAGTTTCACCTTTTACTCACATCTGAAGAACAGCAAAGAGGTTTATATCTCCACTCTAGATGACAGGAAAACACAGGCTGTGAAAGGACAGGTGAATGATGCTCCCACTTCTTGGTTAAAATGACTGTAAATCTGCATCTCCATTGATTAGAAACTCAGCTTCTTGCTGATTCAGCATGTTTGCTCTTGATGTCCTGATTCCAGGAAGGTTTCTTCATTTGAATCATTTGCAATGGCTCTGTCGGGGTACCCATCTTGCAGATTTATGAGTTTATTTTCAACTACTTACCGTTGTCGATCAGAACTGACCTGCACTAGAATCACAACTTAATGTCTGCAGACTCTGAACCAAAGCTGCGTATTATGCAGCTTTTTACCATTGTCAGCTTGGTAATGTAATGCAAGGGTAAAGGACCGACATGCACTCTGTGCCCCTGTGGTCACAGGGAGCACGTGCAAACTCCACACAGACAGCACCCTAGGTCGGGATCGAACCCGGGTCTCAGGCGGCATGAGGCAGCGGTTCTGCCAGCTGTGCCACTGTGTTACCCCCACCCCACTTGTGAATGGAGTTTGGATGACTTCCCAATGCTTAAGCAAGTAGTGAGCTGTATCAGAGATTGGCAGCCACAGCCTCAAATAGTCATGAAGCCAGCAAGCTGAGAGCGATCATCACCCTGACCTCTCAAGGCAAAGCAGTCAAAAAATATGTGAAAAACAAACTTAAGGTAGAAAGAGCAAAGAATGTAATCGGAGTGCTGGGTCTTTAATTAGTCTGCTTTCTGGGCAAACAGGGTAAGTGAAACCTGGATGTGCTATGAGTAAACAAGAACTATCATTTTCAAACCAGAAGACTAATGCATGTTGCAGTATTTCTGATGTCTTTAGCGTGAGTTTTGCACTGGAAAACATTGCTGGAGAGAAAGAGAAACTCTCCCAAGCAATGAGATGAATTGCCCAATATGTCTCAGGGCAGCACAGTGGGGCAGCGGTAGAGTTGCTGCCTTACTGCGCCAGGGACCAGGGTTCAATCCTGACCTCGAGTGCATCAATGATTTGGATCCTGACCTCGAGTATACATCAATGATTTTGATGAAGGGATTCAAAGTAACATTAGCAAATTTGCAGATGACACAAAGCTGGGTGGCAGTGTGAATTGTGAGGAGGATGCTATGAGAGTGCAGGGTGACTTGGACAGGTTGTGGGAGTGGGCAGATGCATGGCAGATGAAGTTTAATGCGGATAAATGTGAGGTTATCCACTTTGGTAGCAAAAACAGGAAGGCAGATTACTATCTAAATGGCATCAAGTTGGGAAAAGAGGAAGTACAACGGGATCTGGGGGTCCTTGTACATCAGTCTAAGAAAGTAAGCATGCAGGTACAGCAGGCAGTGAAGAAAGCGAATGGCATGATGGCCTTTATAATAAGAGGAATCGAATATATGAGCAACGAGGTTCTTCTGCAGTTGTACAGAGCCATAGTGAGACCACACCTGGAGTATTGTGTACAGTTTTGGTCCGCTAATTTGAGGAAGGACATTCTTGCTATTGAGGGAGTGCAGCGTAGGTTTACAAGGTTAATTCCCGGGATGGCGGGACTGTCATATGCTGAGAGAATGGAGCAGCTGGGCTTGTACACTCTGAAGTTTAGAAGGATGAGAGGAGATCTCATTGAAACATATAAGATTGTTAAGGGTTTGGACACGCTAGAGGCAGGAAACATGTTCCCGATGTTGGGGGAGTCCAGAACCAGGGGCCACAGTTTAAGAATAAGTAAGCCAACAGAGACGAGGAAACACTTTTTCTCACAGAAAGTGGTGAGTCTGTGGAATTCTCTGCCTCAGATGGCAGTGGAGACGGGTTCTCTGGATGCTTTCAAGAGAGAGCTAGATAGGGCTCTTAAAAATAGCGGAGTCAGGGGATATGGGGAGAAGGCAGGAGCGGGGTACTGATTATGGATGATCAGCCATGATCACATTGAATGGCGGTGCTGGCTCTAAGGGCCGAATGGCCTACTCCGGCACCTATTGTCTATTGTCTATTGCTGTCTGAAAGGAGTTTGTACGTTCTCACTGTGCCCATGTGGGTTTTCACCAGGTGCTCCCGTTTCCACCCACATTCCAAAGACGTGCAGGTTTGTTGGTTAATTGACATTTGTAAATTGTCCCTAGTGTGTAGGATAGTGCTAGTGTACAGGGTGATCAGTGGTCAGTGTGGACTCAGTGGGCCGAAGGGCCTGTTTCCATGCTGTATCCCTAAAAGTCCAAAAAAGTCTTAACAGTAAAACAAGGCTATGAAAAATGTGTAGAAAAGTGCTCTCCTGATAAATCTGATTTTTAGCTGAATAGCTATTTATTTTTGAAGTTGTCTAAATGGATTACTAACCCTAATTGAAAAATATTTATTGAAAGATACAGCTCTTCAGTCAAACAAGTCCACGTCATCACCCGTTGACACTTTTTCATGTTATCCCACTTTCTCATCCACTCCTATACACCAGGAGAAATGTACAGAGGCTGATTGAAGATGATTAACCAAAAGGAAATGCACATTTTGGGATGTGCGAGGAAACAGGAGCACCTAGGCAGTCATAGGGAGAACGTGCAAACTCCACATAGACAGAACCTGAGGTAGGGATCGAACCAGGTCCCTGGCGTTGTGAGACAGCGGCAGCGCCACTGCGATGCTGTGTTTCCTTTCCTAGATTCATCTTGGACCCTGGCGTGCCTGCTCTACGTGGATGCCCATCCAATGATGTACTGTTCAGAAATGTTAGAGTTCTAGCAATACTATTTTCCCTCAGTTAAACAACTCTTTTATTTTGGTGCATTCTTAATCAACATAATAGTACCTCTTCACAATACCCAGTTTTGTACTGCTTCAGGCTAAATGGAATATTCATTAAGTTTCCCTCCACCATTCCTAGCTCAGGAGAATCAGCTTTAATTTAATGGCAATTTTTCATTTCATATTTCAACCAATTTTAAAAATATTTTTTTTAACACTTTGTGGGGAGGGGAATGTTATTTTGTTTACATGTATAGAGGTCTAGACATTGGTTCAATAACATCCATGCATGTAAGACGACTTTCAATGGAGAAAGGAACTGCAGATGCTGGTTATACTGAAGATAGACACAAAGGCTGGAGTAACTCAGCCTCTCAGGAGAAAAAAGTTTTGTATCGGAACCCATCTTCAGACCCAAGACTTTAACCTGAGTCAGATCTTATTAGCTGTCGTTTCTGGGTGATGTTACAAACTTGGTGAGTGATAGTGCCCACAAGAAACATGCTGTAGAGGGTAATGGAGGCTCTCCAGAGGTACAGGTCCTCCCTGGGTAACAACCATTCAGCTTATGGGTAGTCCGTACATATGAACGAGCATGTATGGTGGATTTGCTGGTGGCTGTAGGGCTGTAGGCATTGTTTGCTGAGTAGGGACTCATTTTGTGGTGATAACATTGCATCTTGTAGAGAAGCGATTGATTTAAACAGCCTTTACTGAATCCGTTGGTCAAGATGTAGACTCATACATCGGCGAGACCAAACGTAGACTGGGCGATCGTTTTGCTGAACACCTTCGCTCAGCCCGCCTGAACCTACCTGATCTCCCGGTTGCTGGACACTATAATTCTCCTTCCCATTCCCACACCGACCTTTCAGTCCTAGGTCTCATTGTCAGAGTTAGGTTAAACGCAAATTGGAGGAACAGCATCTCATATTTTGCTTGGGCAGCTTACAGCCCAGTGGTATGAATATTGATTTCTCTCACTACAGGTAGTCCCGGCATTGCCTCTCTCTCTCTATCCCTCCCCCACCCAAGTCGCACTAGCTTCTCGTTTTCACGTAACAAACAGCTAACAATGGTTAGGATCCTCCTTAAGACTGATGAATAAAAAGGTCCTGAATCAATACGTCATCTGTACATTTCCTTACGTGGATATACCCTGACTCACTGAGTTTCTTCAGCAGTTTGTGTTTTGCTTCTATTGTTAGTCATTGATGAAGCAGAGGCAGTTTAGACCAGTTCACCCACTGGCTCCTATTCTGATTTCAGTCATAACACGACTTGCATGAAAATTATTTTGCTGCGCTTAAATTTTAGATGGTGTTCTTTTGTAAATCTAGAGGTATTTATACATTGCTGGTAGATCATCCATTTTTCAAAAAGTTCAAAAGTTATAAGAGCGGGCATTAGGCCATTCGGCCCATCAAGTCTACTCTGCCATTCAATATTGGCTGACCTACCATTCCCTCTCAACCCCATGCTCCTCCCTTCTCCCCATACCCCCTGGCACCCGTACTATTCATGAATCTGTCAATCTCCACCTTAAAACTATCCATTGACTTGGCCTCCACAGCCTTCCATGGCAAAGACATTCCACAGATTCACCAGACTCTGACAAAATCAATTCCTCATCTTCTTTCTAAAGGTACGTCCTTTTATTCTGAGGCTATAGCCTCTGGTCCTAGACTCTCCCACTACTAGAAACATCCTCTCCACATCCACTCTATCCAGGCCTTTTACTATTTGGTAAGATTCAATGATGTCCCCCCTCACCTTTTAAACACCAGTGAGTACAGGCCCAGTGCCATCAAATGCTCATCATATGTTAACCCAATCATTCCTGGGGTCATTCTCGTAATCCTCCTCCGACACCAGCACATCCTTCCTCAGATATGCGGTCTGACCAGTGACGTATAAAGCCTCAGCATTACATCTCTGTTTTTATATTCTCGTCCTCTCGAAATAAATGCTATCATTGCATTTGCTAGTGTGAAAATATTTTATCTTCAGATCTATGGTGAGGATTATGAAATAACTCAAACTGATCTTCTGTTTTTGTTTGTGCCACAATATTAAGTGATTACAGCCCTGTTTGCGTGTACGTGCGAGAGAGAGAGAGTCGGTAAAGGGTGGGGGTAAATGCTTGTCCATATTTGAGGGGAATATGGATCTGACGGTCAATGTTTCAGCCGTGTGGAGATTTGTTTATTCATTGTGGTTCCCAGTAATAGCTGAAACTGCTTTTTGATTGTCATGGATTGCTGCTCTACAAATTAACAATTATACTGCTCCCTCCCACAGCGGGGCTTTGTTTCAGCCCTTTTCTTCATGATTGCTCTTAAATTTTTAAATTGTTATGCCACCCTGAGGCAGTGCAAGCTAAATGTAAAATAGCCAGACTTCAGTTAATATCTCAGCATCATTTTGATCCTTTCTTTCTAACAGAAACCGAGCATTTGTTATCCTCGGGATGGTCATTAATTATTTGGTAATGTGAAATGTGAGTCACTTGTCATCAGGGCGACACGGTGGCGCAGCAGTAGAGTTGCTGCCTTACAGAGCTTTCAGCGTCAGAGACCCCGGTTCGATCCCAACTACGGGTGCTGTCTATACAGAGTTTGTACGTTCACCTCGTGACCGCGTGGGTTTTCTCTGAGATCTTCGGTTTCTTCCCACACTCCAAAGACATACAGGTATTAAGGTTAATTGGCGTAAATTGTTCCTAGTGTGTTTAGGGTAGTGTTAATGTGCGGGGATCGCTGGAGGGTGCGATCTCAGTGGGCTGAAGGGACTATATCTCTAAACTAAATATTTCACATTTCCACTTGATTACTATCCTCAGTGGAAATAACAGGTCATTAACTTTTGGGCCTTCGCTTAGGGCAGAGATTAGTTTAGTTTAAGGATACAGCATGGAAACAGACCCTTCAACCCACCGAGTGCATGCCAACCATCGATCACTCGTTCACACACGTTCTGACTTATCCCACTTTCACATTTAATCCCTACACACTCCACACTTCCTGTAAACCCACGCGGTGACAGGGAGAATGTGCATTTTCGGTTCAGCACCGAGGTCAGGATCGAACCCGCGTCTCTAGCACTGTAAGGCAGCAGCCCTACCAGCTGCTCCACCATCCCACCCAAGTAGGTGGGCTATAAACTATAATAGATCACCCTGCCTTGCTGAGAACTATCTTGGCCACACCTGCAGCTACTAGTAGATTGCCAATTGATAATATTGAACCAATCTGCCAGCCCCAACATAGCTACATTGCAACACAAACCACGGCCTAACAGATGTAATGGGCATATTACCAATCTTCATTCTAGGTTTCCTTTTACCGAGGATCCTTACCATCAAATATACCTGAAGAGGCTGCGAGGAAGCGGAAAGGACCAGATTCGATGTGGCTGGCCACTTTGCCAATCAAGTTGCCAGTAAGTCGACCTAGTTTTTGGATGTTTTCCATTCCACTTCAGGCAACTGAAGCTAAAATTAGAACTGGCAACAATCGGACATGTATTTTAATTGAGAAAGACAGATGTTCACTTGACCTTTTACAGTACAGTGCAGGAATGACTAGACAGTCCAGTGGCTGTTCTTGTATTTACTGATAAGGCAGCCACTGCCGAAGTTTGCCAAATGCAATGAATGGTCAGGATTACTGTTTGTCAGGTGGTTGAGAGAGTATAATTAGGCACAATTTTCTTCAATCATCGTCTAGAATTCCAACTACATAGCACTTTTGTTTTGTCAGTGATAAACATATCTAAGATGATTTATTTTTTCCAGAATGAAATGTAATTATGATGGTGACTGAGTCAATCCGCAAAACCTAGGAAATTCCATTGGGCACTTCTTGTCTCTGATTGTGATGACACGTTTCCTCCATTGGACACACCTGTGATGATGCCATTTCCTGTGTAATGCTCATTAAAGCATGCCTCGGAAAAATCAGTTCATGCAGTCCTGAAGTATCCTGTCTTTAAGGATTTTCAGTCCAACTAAGGTTTAGTTCTGCTTATTCTGCACACTAGGGTAATTTACAGAGACCAATTAACCTACAAACCCGTGCATCTTTGGGATATTGGGAGGAGACCGGAGCACCCGGAGGAAACCCTTCAGGTATATTCAAAGGGTGAGGCCTGAGCAGGTCCTATCCTGCACTCGGAACCGGGCTCAAGGAGAATAACCAGTTTATTTAGTAAACCACAGGTGATCCTCCGAACATCCTTGCCCACATCCATGCTTCCAACCTTCCCCCCACAGTCACAGGCTCCACTCTGACCCACACCATCACTTCACAACCGGTCAATGGCCCCAACACTTCCAATCAAATGATCCTCTCCCCTTCCCTCACCTCTCCCCACAATTCACTTCCTGTTCCCTACCCCTCAGCTTTGCCAATGGTCTCAGGCACCACTAAGCTTCCAAGTGAGTGGTGCGCGAGTGGAAGTCATTCACACACCACACAGTGATTGATTAATAAACCACTGCAGGTTTATTTGTAGTTCACAGTGTTTAAACCTTATCCTTAGTTTGAGTTTGATTGTATTTATGTAGACTATTATCTGATCTGGATAGCATGCAAAACAAAGGTTTTCACTGTTTGTCGATACATGTGACAATAATAAATCTCAACGTAAACTCAATCCCTAGCACTGCAATAGTGAAACAAGTCATTTAATTAATTTAATTAATCCCTCTGAGGTGATGGTGACATGGTGTTTTCTCGGCACTGCAACAAAATGCTAAGCTATTTTATGTCTGAGATTCCAGAGAGGGGGACATTCTAACGTTTGTCACCTATACCTTTTCTCCAGATATGACCCACTGAGTTACTCCAGATTTTTGTGTTGATCATCAGTTTAAACCAGCATCTGCAGTTCGTTCCTACACATAACATTCTAACTCTTATCTACCGACTGCTAACAACATATCTCTTTGCCGAGAGTTTACATTTTTCACACAGAGAGTGGTGAATCTGTGGAATTCTCTGCCACAGAGGGTAGTTGAGGCCAGTTCATTGGCTATATTTAAGAGGGAGTTAGATGTGGCCCTTGTGGCTAAAGGGATCAGGGGGTATGGAGCGAAGGCAGGTACGGGATACTGAGTTGGATGATCAGCCATGATCATATTGAATGGCGGTGCAGGCTCGAAGGGCCAAATGGCCGACTCCTGCACCTATTTTCTATGTTTCTATGTTTCATGTTAGAAGCATTTAAAGTTTTTTTAAAGCACAATTTACTTCCTACAGAAACAGAAAACAAGACTTCATAATGAGTCAAGAAAGGAATCATCATATCCACCATTAAATCTAGGTGATGAAGGTGAGACTATATTACCTTCTAAATACTAATATTTTGATTTTCTTTTTGTGTTTGTCTCAGTATTAGGCAATGAAACATGTTTTATACTTTGGCTGTCCTATATTTGTCAGCTCTGGTGATTCTCAGAACAAGGACCTTTGCATTAACATCCTTAGAAAGAGCTTTACTCTGGCAGTGTCTGGGTTCTGATATCTTCATTCTATTCCATCTCAACATCCCAATAACAATGATATTAGTGAAAGCTATTCAATTACCTGCGGATATCTTAGTGCCTTCTCTTCTTCCTCCAAATATAGACCTTATTTTTTAATAAGAATCCAGTCCACAAATTCTACTGATATGTGTAAAACAGAAGGTGAAATTGTGAACACTGTATGCATTGGGGTGGAAGATTATAACCTTCACATGGTCCGCCCTGTTTCGACGAATGCAATCAACCCGGCGTGCACAATCAAATAAGATCAAATAGAACAATTTGCACTACAACTTTAGGCAGTACACGCCATACGCAAGAAGAAGATAGATAGATCCTTTAATAATCCTTTACAGGAAATTACAGTGCCACAACAGCTTCAAGACAGACATAACACCACACATTTCCTCAGATAGCTTCCATACTTAATAAGTTAAAATACAATGAATGAATACTAAAAGACTGTATGCATTGTGATCTTCCTGATTAAGTCCTCTGCATCATCTGATGTGCAAAGAGCCAGAGCCAAATATACAGTCCACCAGGATGCCAAATCTGTGATTTTCATTCATAATTGCGATGCCTAATTCATTTAGGTCCATTTGAAGTTTAAATTTATTCCACAATATCTCTCCATCTGCCCCCCCCCCCCCCCCCCCCCCCCAGCAATGGCCCATCCAGAAGCTCTGACCCCAAACTCTCTACATTTTAACCCCATTCTTAATTGCAACCTCCCTCCTCATCCCTGATCTGCAGGCAATCACAACTTCATCAGCCTCATTTCCCGTATTACCCCAACGCAACCCGTTGGTCCTGATTTACAGCGCACCCCATCCCTTCATCGAAAGCCTGATCCAGACCCACACCCTGACTGCTTTCCACTGCAACAGCAGGACAAATTGGGTAGCAGCTTACGAGTGTGTCCGAGATGGAAGGTTTGTTCTGCTGTGTCCGAAGGCCTTGCGTGCAGTAACATTCATTGTCCACTGTACACTGCCCATTTCATGCATTATAACAAGCGCCAAATAATTTCCAGGCCTCTGATTTCAGTAGAAGTCCAGTGTTGTCTGGTATGGGCATATGTACGTATGTATTTCTCCCTTTAGTGTGTTTTGAGGAAGTGGACGTTTTCACCCATTTGGATCATGATGCCGGTTTTGAGATGCTTGGTTGGTTACTATGTCCGTGATGCAACCTTTGGTCCAGAATTGGCAGCATCATGCACTCTTCCTGACATTGCCTGCTCCTCACATGGATAGATCTGGTCAATGTCCTTCATCAGTGCTTGCGTGGTGAAGTATTTCTGTTGCTGTTGGCTAGCATGGAGCAACTCTGTTTAGTCTTGGAAGTTGCCCGATGCGTTGGAACTGTGCGCATGATCATTGGCTCAGTGATGGGAGGGTGAATGGGAGTAGATATTGGAAGGTGACACAGATAATGGGGGGTAGAGATAAAGAACGTAATAAGAAACCTTTAACCCATAACACGGTGTAATAAACTGGAAGGCATGACTTAAAGGTTGAGAGGGGGTCTGAGGAGGAATTTATTTTTACCCAGTGGGTGGTAGGAATCTAGAAAGCAATGCTTAAGTAGGTGGTTGAGACAGGTACTCTCAAGACACAAGAAATATCTGGACATGCATTTGGATCGTTTTGGCATAAACGTCAGTGAAGCAAGTGCTGGTGAATGGGATTAGTATAGATGGCCTATCGATGGTTATTTAACCCAGCCTTCCTGTGCAGTATGAATGAGTCTCTTTGAGGAGCAGACCACACAGATTGCTTCATGATTTTTTGCATGTTGTTCTAACTAGATTCTTGTTTTATGATTGGACAGAGACTGGCTACCTGACTGAAGTGAATCTTTTGAGTATTGCAAGAAGGATCGGGCCAGAATGGCAGAACATTGGAATAAATCTCGGTTTAACCTACTCACAATTGGAAAGAATAGCCCACAATCACAGGTGAGAGAGACATTTATTGCGTGTGTCAATCCCTTGATTTGGTGTTTTGATCCCGATATCGTGATGGTTGGCCTGATTAATTCATAAAACACCAGCAACAACCGATCATTGTGCATATTTATGATTTAACGTCATATTAGTAGGACAACAGTGGCACAGCAGTAGAGCTGCTGCCTTACAGCAGCAGAGACTCTGGTTTGATCCTGACTAAAGGTGCTGTCTGTAGGGAGTTTGCACGTTCTCCTCGTGTCCGCATGGGTTTTCTCCAGGTGCTCCGGTTTCCTCCCAAGTTCCAAAGACGTGCACTGTATCTCTAAAGTACTAAAAACACAAGCATGGATAAATCCCACATGGTATTCGTTTACAGCAAGTTACACATTTCACCCTTTAGTTACACAATTTGTTTGACCTTGAAACACCTCTGGTTGACCTTGAACTGATCTTGAATGGATAGAGCCGCTACCTCATCACGCCAGAGACCCTGGGTTCTATCCTGACCTCGGGTACTGTCTTTATGGAGTTTATACGTCCTTGCTATGACCAAATTTTCTCTAGGTTCCTCCCACATCCCAGAGATGTTTGTGCGTATTTGTAGGTTAATTGGCCTCTGTAAATTGTCCTGAGTGTGTGGGGAGTGGATGAGAAAGTGGAATAACATAGAGCCAGTGTGATTGGGTGATCGCTGGTCGGCGTGGACTGGCTGAAGGGCCAGTTTCTGTGCTGTATCTCCAAACTAAAACTTAATGTACTAGTTACCTCACTGCTATACTTCCCATGGCTACAGGTAAAGCTATACTGCACCAGGACGGAGCTACCACTTGGACCAGCCAAGATCTTCCCACTTACCTCCCTTCATTTTCTAAATCTTACAGTTTTCTCCACACTGATCATTGACTCGGAGCAGATGCGACAGAGCAATGTAAAGCCACGTTGTGTGATGCCACTTTATTTGAAGTGACATTAATTAATCCAGTATCCACTGGAAAACTATGAGGATCCCATGGGATATGGGATATCTTTAGTATCATGTGCGACATCAGTTGAAGGTTTGACTCATTGAAAGTGTTGCCTCATGTTGTTTTGAAAGGAAAATGGAGACAGCAGATGATTTATGGAACAATGGACAATTGGAAACTAAATACTCGATGAAGTAATGCTCATCCTATATCATCCATAACCTTAATGAATATAATTTGACCTTCACAATGGCTATTAGTCTTTCCATAGTCTTTCTTACTGCGGCACAGAAGGACACCATTCAACCCATCAAATCCATGCTGGCCCCGCAGAAAAACAGTCCATTAGATTATTCTCTTTCTGCCCAGGGCCAGCACCTTATTCTGTGCCCTCAATTATGAACTATGGGCTGCCTTTAGCTGCACTGTTTATGTTTTTTGCACCAGTATTGGGGTTATTAATTTATAATTATTTTTGTTTATTTTATATTTAAGTATATTGTATTAAGCTAAATTAATAGTAAGAATTTCATTATTCCGTTGTCGGGGCATGACAATTGAACACGCTTGACTCATTTGTCCATCAACTCTCCTTTGGTACTTTGTTGTTGTTGTTGTTGTTGTTGTTGTTGTTGTTGTTGTTGTTGTTGTTGTTGTTGTTGTTGTTGTTGTTAAGGGAGAATTAACAGCAGTGAATTAATTTATCAGCAATTCTTTGGGATGAAACTGGCGTATTCGGGAAAACCCTCAAATTCATGAAAAGAACATTCGAGTTCCATGCAGATAAAATGTGGTCAGAATCAAACCCTGGACCCTGAAGCTGGGGACAACAGTACTGACAACTGTGCAACAATGTCCGCTAGCCTGCCCTCCATTCAACGATGACCTTGATCTAATTCACAAACCTTGAGGAAGCTGTAAACATTATTTTTCCCTTGGACATATTGAAATTATTGTGTTACTTTGCCCTCGTCTATGAAAATGTTTTTGTGTTTAGACTTTAGAGATGCAGTGTGGAAACAGGCACTCTTGTCCACGGAGTCCACACCAAGCAATGATCACTAGTTGTATCCCACACACTAGGGACAATTTACAGAAGCCAATTAACCTACACACCAGCACATTTTGGAGTGTGGGAGGAAGCGCCCGAAGAAAATTCAGTCACAGGGAGAATGTACAAACTCCATACAGACAGCATTGGTAGTAAGGATTGATCCCGGGTCTTTGGCACTGTAAGGCAACAACTCTCCCACTGCGCCACTGTGGTGCCCTTTGAGCATGAAGTTAGTTTTGTAATTAATGTGATCTTTTGTAATCAGGGGAGATATTTCCTTTTAAGTGGCTTTATTTGCTAAAATAAGTCAGGGTCTACAATAAACTTGCATTTATCAAATCCGAAAGGTGTTACACTGTTTAATTATTTCCTTGTGAATCTTCGGTCTTTTTAGAAACATAGAAACATAGAAAATAGGTGCAGGAGTAGGCCATTCGGCCCTTCGAGCCTGCACTGCCATTCAATATGATCATGGCTGATCATCCAACTCAGTATCCTGTACCTGCCTTCTCTCCATACCCCCTGATACCTTTAGCCACAAGGGCCACATCTAACTCCCTCTTAAATATAGCCAATGAACTGGCCTCAACTACATCTGTGGCAGATCACCCATTTTATATTCTTTATGTACACTTTAATTGTTTCACTGTTTATCTTCAGTCATTTAGCACAATAGTAATGTAGTTTCTCTTGTCCGTGCTATCTGAACCTTCTGCCGGGGAGCACAAAAGTGCTGAAAGTAATTAGCTTATCTTCCACCTTGACCACCCCCCCCACCTTCCTCCTCATCTCCCCACAAGTAGATATGCTGCAAACAGCAGAAGAATGGAAATCAGGCCAATGTTCAGCAGTTGCTATAGTCCAGAAAAAGTCAGAACTTTCAGCCTTGTTGGAAATTGCCTGCAAAGGAAATGTTATTTAAACCAGCCCTTGTCTTGTCTTTCCAAAACATTATTTCAATTCCTTCAGGGACGACCTGGGCAAGCAAATCCTGGAGATGCTCTTTACATGGGCACGCTGCAATGCAAATGTCTCAGGCTGCATCAGTCATCTCATTGAAGCGATGAAGGAGAGCGACCGGGAAGATATCGCGGAGGAAATACACAGTATAATTGAACTTGGCAAGAAGAAGTACCGCGAGTCCATTTATCGAGTTGGACTGAGCCAGGAAAGCAGCAATGAAGATTCAGCCATTGCAATGGTCTAACCGTGAAGGCACTGGTCTTCGATCGCAGATCAATGAAAATGCATTGAACCTTTGGTGATGGTGCTACAGGAGTTGTTAACTCCTGAATTAGAATTTTATTCAATATTTATTTTTGATGGAAGTCAGTGTCAAGGAGCGTAGTGAACTCTTGGGAGTTCTATTGGAAAATTGCATCACAAATTTCTGGGTTTGTATTTTATGTAAATATAGAGAAGGCTTCAAGACTGAACACAAAATTTGAAGCGATGAGCAATTTACAATATTATTTCAATTGGAGTGAAGAGCCCTTTATTTCACTGATTGTTTGATTGATACTTTATTGTCACTTACTAGCACTGGAACAAACTGTCCACCTTAAATCTACATCAAAGATTTACTCCATCAGAATCTGCTAGTCAAAGCCCTTCCTGTTCCCCATGCAATTTTGGTAGAAGGAGTGTTTTCCCATTTAGAAACACAAGTCTTTGCATTGTGAGTTTCCTAGTACAGTATTGCCGAACTCTGATGAATGGGTACGGTCTGAAATTCTGGCAGATCGGGTTGCTATGAGGCAGTGACAAACCAGGAAGAGAACTTGGCAACACCACACAATGTCCGCCTTCTTACATTGCAGGCGTCATGTTAATGCTTCCTCCCTAAAGCTTGGCTTTTTTAGATGAATGTTGTACTTCACAGTTTAGCAGGCCCATATAGAATAACTAAATTAGTAAGAAAGTGAGTTCTTATTGAATTGTTGAAGTTTTAAAACTTTTATGTGTGCCCAAAGTTTTAAAACTTCCAGCAGCAATCCCTATCGACTGCTAATCTCCAGGTCTGATTGCATTACACAATCCCTATGGACTGCTAATCTCCAGGTCTGAGTGCATTGCACAAGTGTGATTTTTTTTTACCCTTCTTTTTCAACCTTTGTGCCCTTGCTGAGGGTGATTGACAACAGATCTTTCTAACTGTTGCAGAAACTTAGCCACTTGCACAGAAGTTCACAACCACACAGTTTTTGAAACTTATAGCTGCTGGCATCCATAGCAAATGATAGACCAGGAATAAATCTTTGATAAGCAAATAATTATTCATTTAAAAGTTGAACTCCCACGTACTAGAATGGGTTGTTCCTTTCCAATATGTGGTAGGGTGTCATCATGGTCATTCCAGATAACTAGGACACCTGTATAAAAGCTTTTTTACAAACATATTTCCTCTAATATTAACACCTGTATTCATGCATTCCTGCACCACTCTCTTTCACACAGCGCTGGAGTAGCTCAGCGGCTCAGGCTCTCTGACACACTGAGTTACTCCAGCATTCTGTGTCTTCTTTTGTAAACTAGCATCTGCACTACCTTGTTTCTGCCACTCTCTTTTACTTTGCCCCATTATCTCTTTTCTTATCTAATTCAATCTATCTTACCCTCTGTCAATGATATTTTTAAATTCTTCTCCATCTCTGCTTCCCATCTGAGGCTTAAAACTTGTTTATCGCTAATCTTTTTCTCAATTTAGATGTGAAAAATTAACTTTTTATCATTCCACGGGTACCTCCTAATGTGTGTATTTTAAAATGTTTTGGTTATACTACAGATTTCAGTTCTACAGCAAATTGCCAGAGTTTTTGAATTAAAGTAACCTCGTACTGTTTGTTTTTAAATGTTTCTCTTCATTTATTTATGTGTATAAATCTGGGTGTTCATGTATGACATCTTGAAATAGTTTTTGCACAGATCATTAATGTTAATTGTTAAGGATGCACTGAGCATTAAGTGAATACATTAGTGAATGTAATTTTTTAAACAAGGCACAATTTTATGTTAATTTATTTTCAAACAGTGGATTTGTTCAATGAACTATAAAGAGTGTACAGACATGACTTAATGTATTCTAAAATGAATACAGCAATAAATGTTGCCTCTTATTTTAAAATAATAAAAATTGGTGATTCTTTCCTTTCAAACTAAAAAGTGTCATTCTCACTTTCTCCCGACACAGTTAAAGTTGAACCTTTTTCTGCCCCACCATTCACACCTGCACAATTTTCCATCTCTTATGTTTATAAATCTGGGTGTTCATATATGACATCTTGAAATAATTTTTGCACAAAAGTTGTCTTGGCCAGCTGGGATCTCGCAAATATTCACATTTCTGAACTAAATCTAACTACCAAGTGGAGGAGCATGAAGACCTAACTCAAATTGACCAGACTGTGTGAGGAAGAACTTACTGACATCCACTCGAGATGAACCCTTCACCCCGTATCCTCTGGGGGTCAATCTTCTGACTCAGCATCAAGCCTCGATGCTTGATTGCCTGGTGTGTTCAGTTATCATTTGTGTAGACACTGATAACAAAACATACTGCAGCAGGTATATCCCATTCATACAGTCCAGGAACAGTCGATGAAAATGATTTGGATATAGAAATCAATTTCTAAGATTGCTTTTATTTTAATAGATTTATGTGAAAATGAATTACTAAAATAAAATGCAGTTCTGAACATAAGGCATCCAACAAGTTAATTTGTTAATGATTAAAATCTGGTCCTAGACTCTCCCACTAGTGGAAACATCCATTCCATCCAGGCCTTTCACTATTCAGTAAGTTTCAATGAGGTCCTCCCTCATCCTTCTATACTCCAGCGAGTACAGGCCCAGTGCTGTCTGAATGGTGAGGCAGACACAAATATCAAATGATCACGTGCGTTTTCTGTTACCTGCCTTCCAGCTGATTTTGCCTATCCCGATACTCCTTGGAAGTTAATGTCCCAGTGGCTGTGAAAGTCGCTGGAAGGCTGGTTGGTGACTGGCCTGTGAGCCAAGGCACCCACCCACCTTTTGCAGTCCGATCCTGTCTTTCCTTGATAAGCAGCTGAAGCCTCCTGCATTAGAAGCAACAACAATGGCAATGGTGTGATCAGCGATATCCTCAAAATATACAGTAGACCCATTCTGGTAGCAACTAAATTTGAATAGCAGACATCTGAGGTCCCCCTGTAGTGCTTGGACGTGAGCTGGCTTCTGAATGTGTTGTAATGGAAGTGAAATATTAACTATCAGGTGCCGCATTCAGAACAGAGTATACTATGAATACAGTGCCTGGAGAAACAAACCGAGGTCTTGTTTCATGTTAATTACCTTTTATCAGAACTGAAAACATTTAGAAAACAGGCTAGTTTTGTATGAAGGTGAGGGGGAAGGTGGGAGAGGAAAGAGATTATCTATATAAACGGGAGGCAAATGATCGGCATGGGGGTGCAGCTGGGAGAGTTGCTGCCTTATGCCCTGTCCCACTTAGGAAACCTGAACGGAAACCTCTGGAGACTTTGCGCCCCACCCAAGGTTTCCATGCGGTTACCGGAGGTTTTTGTCAGTCTCCCCACTGGCTTCCACTACCTGCAACCTCCGCAACCACCTGCAACTTCCAGGAACCGCACGGAAACCTTGGGTGGGGCGCAAAGTCTCCAGAGGTTTCCGTTCAGGTTTCCTAAGTGGGACAGGGGCATTACAGCATCAGAGGTCCGGGTTCGATCATGTCTATGGGTGCTGTCTGTATGGAGTATGTACTTTCTCTGTGGGAGGAAACCGTAGATCTTGGAGAAAACCCACGCGGTCACGGGGAGAATGTACAAACTCCGTACAGACAGCACCCGTGGTCGGGATTGAACCTGGTTCTCCGGTGCTGCACGCGCTGTAAGGCAGCAACTCTACCGCTGGGCCACCGTGGCCGCCCCTCTTGATGTTCATCTATGTCCCACCCCCTGTACTATCCCCACATCCCTTGATTCCCTTAATATCCAGCAATGCTTAGATCTCCCAATTTTAATGAATATAATGACTGAATCTCCACATCCCTCTGGAGTAGAGAATTCCAAAGATTCACCACCAACTGAGTAAAGACATTTCTCATCATCACAGTCAGAAACAACTTCCGCCTTCAGAGCCCATGACCTAGTTTTTAACTCCTCCGCTCATAGAAACATTCTCCTTGCACATAGTCTCTGGTCTGTTGACCTTCCTCCTCCACTAATGTTTGCATTTTCACGGTCCCATGCAAGTGCATCTAGATTTATTTGAACATCAACGGTACCAAGTCTCTCACTATTAACATATATCCTGTTTTTCTGCTTTGTACACCAAAGTGAATGACCACACATTTCCCAACATTATTTTCCATCTCTCATATTCTTGCCCAATGGCCCAGCTTGTCCATATCTCACCCAACCTCCTGAACCTCCTTAATCTCATCTGCACTCAGACCTACCTAGTTTGGCGTCTATAGTAGGAGGAATCATTGAGATTAATCACACATGGTGATCCCAATGCATGTTTCCCAATATCCCAATGAATATTTTTCAATGCAATTCAACTTAGTCTCCTAATCTCTCCCATCTTCAGTCATATTATTGACCTCTCATGGTATTCCTTCTTCACCCGTCAGGGAACTCAGTTAAAACCGGTTACGTATTAGCTTCTCCAGGTCTGATGACTCTGTAAACAAATCGTGTCAGATCTGCTATCTGTGTACAAAATGTCCCCATCTCATTCAAAATCAACAAACTGTTTAGAATTCTACACTTGAATGGCGTGGCAAAGAAAGGGACAAAAAGAGGATAAATATTAACTTTTGGCATAGTTCTTCATTATCTACAAGGGGAATGGTGGCACTGTGACGCAGCAGTTCAGTTACAACGCCAGAGACCCGGGTTCGATCCTGACTACGGGTGCTGTCTGTACGGAGATTGTCCGGTCTACCTTTGCCCAGGTGGGTTTTCCCCGGGTTCTCCAATTTCCTCCCACACTCCAAAGATGTACAGGATTGTAGGTTAATTGGCTTCAGTAAAGATTGTAAATTGTCCCTAGTGTGTAGGGTAGTGCTAGTGTATGGAGATCGCTGGTCAGCATGGACTCGGTGGGCCGAAGGGCCTGTTTCCTTGCTGTACCTCTAAACTAAACTAATCTACATACTACAGTCATTGCCTTTGCTCTGGATTGAATCCTTCAATTCAATTCAATATTTGACAACATCCACCGGCCCTGATTGGGTCGACCAGTTACCTTGGGTCCTCCTAGGCATCAGAACAACGCCTAAGGAGGACCTCAAACCCTCCTCGGCCGAGTTGGTTAATGGCTCCGTTTTGAGAGTTCCTGGGAATTCCTTGCCTGTCCCCCAGGACCAAGAGTTCCCGACCTCAGCGTTGTTAGTGGACCTTCGCGAGCGGGCACGCTTTGGTCCCGGTTCCCACTTCCCGACATGGTTCATCTTCAGTGCATGTGCCTACTATGTTACGGGATTGTGCTTATGTTTTTTTCCATAGAGACGCTCATCGCTCGGCGTTACAGCGGGTGTACGAGGGTCCATACAGGGTGCTCAGTACTGGTGTCACGACGTTCACATTGGACATGGGTGGCAGAGAGGAGTTCGTCTCCATGAGCCGTCTTAAGCCAGCTCATGTCGACAAGGATAGCCCAGTGACAGTGGATAACCAACGGCATAGAGGACGTCCACCTGCCGTTTTACCGCCCTCTGCCCCTGTTACCCCCGGTCACGTTTCCCCGGTCCCCTTTGTTACGCCCATCCCTCCTTCACGTTTTTCGCACCCCTCCGGTCATCTTTTACCGGTCCCTAATGTTACGCTCGCCACGCGACCTCGGACTACGCGTTCCGGTCGAACCGTCCGTTTACCCGTGCGTTTCCGTACCGCGAATTCTGGGGGGGGAGCATGTAATGGCGCCTTCTGGCGTATGCAGAGATCGAACCCGGCGTTCGGAAGCCGCGGTCACGTGACTTGGGAGGGGCCGCATGTTTCGCGCGTTTTTTCACTTGCGCGCGTTAATTCAGCGCTGACCACCGTTGTGGGCAGACCTGTCTGAAGAACCTGTATACTGGATATCGAACTTTTGAATAAAGATCTGTTGAAAACTCCAGTAGTCGTTTCACAGACCACTAAAACTGCGTGCGTTGTTGCTTTTCACTTAGTATGGCTGTATGGTACCTTAATTGGTGCATGTGACAATAAACGCGAACTTGAACTTGAAATTGATCTTGTTTGTGTCAACTTAACGAACTGCAGTTGCTGGTTTACAAAAAAAGACACAAAGTGCTGGAGTAACTCAGCGGGTCAGGCAACATACTTCTTCTTCTTCTTGCGTATGGCGTGCACAGCCTAAAGTTGTAGGACAACTTGTTCTATCTGATCTTATTTGATTGTGCATGCCGGGTTGATTGCATTCATCGAAACAGGGCGGACCACGTGAAGGTTGCAATCTTCCACCCAAGGCAACATTCTGAAAAATATGGATAGGTGATGTTTTGCATCAGAACCCTTCTTTAGTCATGACCTGAAGCGTCATCTATCCAGGTTCTCCAGAAATGCTGCCTGACCCACTGATTTACTCCAGCACTTTGTGTCTTATGTTGTATGTGTACATGGGTTTGTGTGTAATGGACACCTGTAATGGACAGGGCATTGACCACCACATGCTGCAGCCTCCTTCGTTCCTGAGAGTTTGCAGTACTGAACCAGACCGCATGCTATCAGTCAGTGTGCACCGTACACATGTAGAAGTTCCATACAACATTCAGCCACATGAATGGCAAATTGGCTTCCTCTGAGGAAGTAGAGGCATTGGTGAGTTTTCTTTGTGATTGCATCAATGTGCTAGGGCCAGGATAGACAGGATAGACAGGATAGGTTAGACAAGCACACCTCTTCAACCCTCACCCTGAACACCGGCGTTCCACAGGGCTGTGTGCTGAGCCCCCTCCTCTACTCCCTCTTCACCTATGACTGCACACCTGTACATGGTACTAACACCATCATCAAGTATGCAGATGATACAACGGTGATTGGCCTCATCAGCAACAACGATGAGTCGGCCTACAGGGAGGAGGTCCAGCACTTAGCAGCATGGTGCGCTGACAACAACCTGGCCCTTAACTCCAAGAAGACCAAGGAGCTCATTGTAGACTTCAGGAAGTCCAGGGGCGGCACGCCCCCCCCCCCCTCCACATTAACAGGACGGAGGTGGAACGTGTTTCTAGCTTCAGGTTCCTGGGAGTCAACATCTCCAATGAACTCTCTTGGACCCACAATACCTCAACTCTGATCAAGAAGGCTCACCAGCGTCTCTTATTCCTGAGGAGACTGAAGAAGGTCCATCTGTCTCCTCAGATCCTGGTGAACTTCTACCGCTGCACCATCGAGAGCATCCTTACCAACTGTATCACAGTATGGTATGGCAACTGCTCTGTCTCCGACCGGAAGGCATTGCAGAGGGTGGTGAAAATTGCCCAACGCATCACCGGTTCCTCGCTCCCCTCCATTGAGTCTGTCCAAAGCAAGCGTTGTCTGCGGAGGGCGCTCAGCATCGCCAAGGACTGCTCTCACCCCAACCATGGACTGTTTACCCTCCTACCATCCGGGAGGCGCTACAGGTCCCTCCTTTGCCGGACCAGCAGGTCCAGGAACAGCTTCTTCCCGGCGGCTGTCACTCTACTCAACAACGCACCTCGGTGACTGCCAATCACCCCCCCCCACCCCCCCCGGACACTCCTCCCACAGGGGGGGGGGGGGGAAAGAGAGAGAGAAAGAGAGAGAGAGGAAGAGAGAGAGAGAGAGAGAGAGAGAGAGAAGAGAGAGCAGAGAGAGCGAGGCGAGAGCGAGAGAGAGGAGCTATCGCTTTAGGAGAAGAGATGAGAGAGAGAGAGGAGAGCTGAGATAGAGACTCGATAGTCTGAGGAGCATCTCTCTCTCTCTCGCGGAGTATCCTCGAGCTGCTACCTCTCTCCCCGAAAACGAAAGAAAGAAATATATATATATTATTGGATTCATGGTATCGTCTTTGTGTCAGTGTGTGGACCATGTTTGTGTGTTTGATTCTACATCCAAGCTGTTCTGAAGTTCAGTCTGATCTTCGATTGTCATGGACCTCCTTGCCAGTGGGGCCTAGAACCTTTTATGACTAGTCCATGTGGCAGTTAGTGTGCTCTGTTAAAGGAATTCAAGGAATTCACATACATGTGTCTTCCACTCCTCAGCACTGGAGTGTAGGCATATCTGAGACGGCCAAAGAAGAAAATGCTTGTGTCCCACATGAGGAAAAATCTCAAAAGGTTGTTGGAAATGTTCAGAACTTTGTTTAGAAGTATACTATTTGTAAATTAATCTGCACTCAAACCATTAAAAGAAGTTTAACAAAATGTTAAAACAACTGTATTGCATGAAATAACATCTCAACAAATGTAATTAATTTGCATTTTTCTGTCTCAAGTCGATTAATAACGAGACAGACCAAATCTTTCAGCAAAACCATTGAACAGGTTTTTTAGCTGAGTGTCCCATTTGCATGTATTTACTGATATTCCTTTATGTGTGATTAATGTATTTCCAATGGTGTTTTTGATCATTACAATTAATAGCCCTGTCCCACGGTACGAGTCCATTCCAAGAGCTCTCCCGAGTTTAAAAAAAATCAAACTTGTGGTAAGCATGGAGAATGAACATAGTGGGTACGTCAAAGCTCGGGGACGTCTCTTAGCGCTAATGGCAGGTACTCGGGAAGACTCGCTAACAGCAGGTAAGCACGGGAAGACTTGTGAAGATTTTTCAACATGATGAAAAATGTCCACGAGAGCCCCGAGTACCGACGAATGGCCATTACCGTAATTCTCCAAGTTCGAATCAGGGCAAACTCGGGAGAACTCTTGGAATGAACTCGTACCGTGGGACAGGGCTTTCACTTGGTAAACAGAAGTTTGCAGAGGAGATAGTTCTACTCTTCCACAATATTTAATAATTTTCAATCTAATCTGAATTGTCTAATTTTAATTTCAGATAATGCCCTTTTCTTCTAAATTCCTGAGTGAAACTTCTTAGGAACAAGGTAAAATGACAGGGGGTGCTGTTATAAAGCAAGTAGTTTTAATTCAGCATTTACAATTAGAATGGAGAATGCTGATGTTGGCGTTAGTATGGAGGTGCAGGTAAAAAGGCAATTGTCCGTGAAGTGTTGTGGCAAAAATATTTGGAAACTATTGAGGCTTCCAGAGGAATGAATTGCACTCTATTGACACCGTTAATCCTCTTTATCATTATACACACCATGAATAGATCATTTCCAAATCTTTTAAAACTATGAGAATGCAAGGAATTTATACTTTAACCCTTCAAAAACTCCGTAAGTTCCACTATCTTTCGGGTGAACCTGTGCTGTATACTTCCCATTGCTAATGTACCTTTACTGTGCATTACCATAGCTACACATAATATTCCTGATGGACCTATACATAACCTTATAGGGCGAAGGAGGCGGACGCCATCGGAATCAACAATTGGGTTCATTGGAGGTGGTCTTGGATGCTCCTCAAACTCTGGAGCATCTTGGACAATACAGCTCACCCCCTCAATGACAATTTCACTGTTCCGGAAAGAAGCATGAAAGTGATTCGTTCCCGAGTTGTTACACATCACTCTAGAAATAAAGTGGGTCATTTCATGGCTTGCATCATGATTTCTACATCGGAGATGCATGGGATGACGTCAATACCTGTGCAATGCTCATCACATGCCAACTCTGTCTTAACCAACACAATGCTGAAATGAATCTGGGTAGGACTTTCAACGTCTGCAGTAAGATGCTGCAGATGTTCTATCAATCGGTGGTGGCCAGTGCATTCTTCTACGCTGTCATGTGCTGGGGTAGCAGGGCGAAGGAGGCGGACGCCATCGGAATCAACAAGCTCATCAGGGAGGTTGGCTCCGTCTTGGGAGTGGAATTGGGTTCATTGGAGGTGGTCTTGGATGCTCCTCAAACTCTGGAGCATCTTGGACAATACAGCTCACCCCCTCAATGACACGTTGGTCAACCCGAGGAACACCTTCAGCAACAGACTGGTTCCATCAAGATGCAGCACAGAACGCCACAGGAGATCCTTTTTCCCTGTGGCTATCAAACCTTACAACTCCTCCGGGGTTGACTGACTGACCCCCCCCCCCCCCCCCCCCCCCCCCAAATCTTTGCGTATCCCTAATCCCGGACTTTTACTCGTCATTTTAATTTCATGTATCTTGTTGTGTTTTTATGACTGTTGGTAGACCAATTTCCCTCCTTATATTCGTTTATTATAGAAACATAGAAACATAGAAATTAGGTGCAGGAGTAGGCCATTCAGCCCTTCGAGCCTGCACCGCCATTCAATATGATCATGGCTGATCATCCAACTCAGTATCCCGTACCTGCCTTCTCTCCATACCCTCTGATCCCCTTAGCCACAAGGGCCACATCTAACTCCCTCATAAATATAGCCAATGAACTGGCCTCGACTACCCTCTGTGGCAGAGAGTTCCAGAGATTCACAGTTTTCTCTGGATGAGAAAGATGCATAAAATTATGTAGTAAATGCATAAAGATGCAGTAAATAAATGCCAGGTAAACACAAAATGCTGGAGTAACTCAGCGGGACAGGCCGCATCTCTGGAGTGAAGGAATGGGTGACGTTTCAGGTCAGGACCCTTCTTCAGACTGATGTCAGGGGAGTGGGCGGGACAGAGAATGTAGTCAGAAACGGTAAGACTGGTGGGAGAACTGGGAATGGGGAGGGGATGGAAAGAGGGGGAAAGCAAGGGCTATTTGAAGTTAGACAAATGAATGTTCATACCCCTGGGGTATAGGCTACCCAAACAAAATATGTTGCTGTTTCTCCAATTTGTACTGGGCCTCACTCTGACAGTGGAGGAGGCCCAGGACAGAAAGGTCAGATTGGGTAGACACAAAATGCTGGAGTAACTCAGCGTGTGAGGCAGCGTCTCTGGAGAGAAGGAATGGGCGACATTTCGGGTCGAGACCTTTCTTCAGATTGGGAGGGGGAGTGTACAGGGTGATCATTGGTTGGCGCGGACTCGGTGGGCCGAAGGGCCTGTTTCCACTCTGTATCCTTAAAACTAAAACTGTGGAGGGAATGGATAGGCATTTTTCTGGTTCTGGGGCCCTCTTCAGCAATTTGTGCTTTGTTCAAGATTCCATAAACTGCTGTTACTTGTGTCTCGATTCAGAATGGTGATGCAAAAGATGAACTTTGGGGAAGATTAATGGAGGTAACATTGAACTCCATCTAAATATATGAACTGTTGGGCTCTCCAATGCTTTCAAGTATGCCTACCTACTTATAGAAAAGTCATTCATCACGGTATCTACTCACAAATGCTAGCTTTGATGTGGGATTCCCCTACCTTTGTTGCTCGATAAAATGTATCCACTTTTACTAATGTAGTTGCAACAACTAATTCACAAAATGTTGCAACCATTAGAGAAGACGTGTTGATTTTCTTTTTTGCCCCCGAAGTAACGCGGATGTAATAAGTATCAGTTTTAGTTTAGTTTATTGTCATGTGTAACGAGGTACAGTGAAAAGCTACAGAAAGTAACAAAATTTCTGATACAAAAAGCAATGTATTTCCCAAGCATTAACATTTGTTGCCACATGATGAATTGGCGCAGATGACGCCAATTTGCCTTTCATACAACAGTGAACAATTGAATAATGTTGTAATAATGAATATTTTAAACCTGTTGTGGGGTTGAAGGACGAACAGAACTGGCTTTTTTGCAGGAAGCAGATTATAGGATTTGACATTTATAAGTACTCTTCATGATTTAACGGAAAACAAACATACACATCTCTCAAATCCAGCACTTTCCTGCATTTTGTCAAATAGTTTAGTTCCTATTCGGGCAGGGCTGAGACTGGGGAGGGGGGTTGCTCGATGCTCAATGCCCGCTGGAGTTTGGCGAGCGCGAGCATTTAAAGAGACGGTGAGGAGCGCTCTGTGAATGAAGTCCAGTCCCTGGCGGTTCATTCGCGTGCGCGTCCCCGCCAACTCCGCGCCGCCGACAGGCCCCCTCGCCACGAGCGCGCGTGCACGTGCACGTTCTTCCAGCAGCAAAGGGAGGTGCACGCGCCTCTCATCTAACATCAGCAGCAACAGGAGACGCACGCGCAGCCAGCCAGCAGCAAGGGGAGACGTTCACGCGCATCTCATCTAACAGCAACAAGAGGCGTGCACGCGCAGCCAGCCAGCAGCTACAGCTGACGTGCACGCGCAGCCAGCTAGCAGCTACAGCCGACGTGCACGCGCAGCCAGCTAGCAGCTACAGCCGACGTGCACGCGCAGTCAGCTGCGGCCAGCACTACATTCGACGTGCACGCGCAGCCAGCCAGCAGCTACAGCCGACGTGCACGCGCAGCCAGCTAGCAGCTACAGCCGACGTGCACGCGCAGCCAGCTAGCAGCTACAGTCGACGTGCACGCGCAGTCAGCTGCGGCCAGCACTACATTCGACGTGCACGCGCACCCCGGAGCAGCAAGAGGCGTGCGTGCACGCGCGGCCAGCAGCAACAGTAGGTGCAGGAATACGTGCGCGCCCCCGCCAAGCCGTGAGTGTGGACGTCGGGAGCAGCCATAGCAATCCTGTGTGTGTATGTGTGAGAGAGAGAGGGGGCAGAGCATATGTGATTCTTGCAGGAGAGGCGCGGGTGAAACTCGGCGAGGGAGCGAGCTGAGGTAAGGGACACCCGGCGCAGCGCAACGCTTCACAGCAGCACCGTGTATTCAAGCGAACTGGGCGGGCAGAGCGGGCGTTTTCGCTGCACCTTGCACCTCACCTAGCGGTTTTATGAATCGAGTTCCATTTGCAACGCGAAAAAAACGGCACTTCAAGCCCGGCGCAAATGAACGGCAGGATTTATTGGATTGGAGTCATCAGTAACTTCGTCTCCGTGTCAGAACTGGGGCGCTACACCTACTGTAAATGTGCACCATCCTTCTCATGGGTTTTTACGTCGCCTTTAATCTAACACGGGATTCGTTCCTGATAGGATTAAAGGTTTTTGTTTCCCTCAACACACACAATAAATTGTAAGGCTGAAGGGACCGCGAGCGAGTTGTCCGATTGCGAAAGGGTCAGTGTGTTTGAGATCTTTTCTCTTCCCTTATATTGCAGCTCACATTGCTGAGTGTTTCAAGTAAAGCAACCCGACTTGGCAATGAATGACTGGAGCGTTGCAATGGCTGCTCCAGAATACACTGAAGGGGGAGAAATCCTCCTGGTTTATGTTAACAGTAAGGCTGCTAGATAGATCTGCACCGCCCTATGCGAAAACTCACGGCTTCTCTGAATTTCGGTTCAGATTTCAGTTTGGCAGGAGTTTCTCTTTCCCCCGGATGAATGTCCGAAGACGGTCGAGAAAGGGAATGTACACAAAAATGCTGGAGAAACTCAGCGGGTGCAGCAGCATCTATGGAGCGAAGGAAATAGGCGACGTTTCGGGCCGAAACCCTCCTTCGGGAATGGGTTGAATGGGAGAAGGGGGGCGATTGTGGAATAAGATGTGTATCCTCTTTTGATGGTTGACCCCACCCACACAAATTTTACAGTTAATGATGAAATAAAAAATGAAGATTAAAAGTAGACTTTCTCTATCGGGCCATTTAAACTTTGCTCTCCTCAGTAAATGGTGCAATGGACACAATCAAATGAAACTTGAGACGCTGGAGTCCACCATACAGTCTGTAAGCCAAATAGGTCTTAGGTTTGTACATGGATCCTGGAAATTGGGGTGCTTTAGAAATAAATACTCATTGTGAATGGTGTAGATTTAGTGAAGAGCTGAAAGAAATATTGTAAGGTCGGTATCTTAAGGATATTTTGTGGAAGCTTAGTGGTTGGATGTATAAGATTCAACCATGTCTGAATTATTTAATAGGTGGTAAATTTAAATTCGAGTAAAATTTAAAATTTATATTAAAAGTAATAGTTTCAGTAAATCAAGAATGAACCTACATGTCCACACGCAAATTGGAGGAGCAGCACTTCATATTTTGCTTGGGCAGCTTACAACCCAGTGGTATGAATATTGATTTCTCGAATTTCAAGTAACCCTTGCATTCCCTCTCTCTCCATCCCTCACGCACCCTAGATGTCCTGCTAGTTTCACTGTTTGTATCCCTTCATTATCATCTCTTCCACAGCCAACTGTGGACCATTTTGGGCTCCACCTTTCCTGAGTCATCGTTGCCAGCTCTTATTTATTCTGCACCTTTTCATATCTCTAGTTTCCCTCTCCATGTCAAGAAGGGTCTCAACTCGAATTGTGATCTATTTTTCTCCAGAGAGTTACTCCAGCATGACTGATTAGAAAAACCTGCCTGGAGCACTAATGTCCTTGCCTAATTTGGTCTAAGCCCTGTCTGACCTTAGACCCATCGTTAAATTATATCCTTAGTTTTGAGGCAATAGTGACAGTCAATAAATATTGGCATTATCCAGGTCCTTGGAATATTTTTTAAAAATCCACGATCTAGGTTATGTATTTGTATTAAGCTAACTATTCGCTTCACAAATGGCCATTGTACCTTTAAAAAAAACGACATAAGTATTACAAATAGGGCTAATATTTATTACATCTACTGAATGTAGCAATGATCCAGTTCCTCAGCCTCTACAGTCTTTGTGATGAGTGGTCTCCCAAAGTGGTGTTGGGTGGGGACCAAAACACGCTGAAGGAATGGCAATATATTTGTGATGCACTGGCGTGTGACTTGGAAGATTTCTCGTAGGCTTTGGCATTCGCGTGTGTCTAGTGTCCTTCCTCTCAGTGGTAGGTTTGTGGCTTTGGCAGGTGTTGGCAAAGATATTTTGGTGGATAACTCGGGTCCATCTTGTAGACGGTTAAAGCTGGAATGGTGCTTTGCCAGTGGTGGAGAGAATGAGTGTGTGCAGTGGTGGATACAGAGTCGAGGCTGCTTTGTTCTGCTTTGTTCTGCAGGAGCTGGACTCCTCCTGACAAGGAGAGAGTAGTCCATTACTTGCCTTGTAAATGGTGGAAAAACACAAGTGACGCACAGAGGCTCGCACAGAGTAGGGGAATCGAGAACCAGAGGGCATAGGTTTAAGGTGAAGGGGGAAAGATTATTATAGCAATCTGAAGGGTTACTTTTGCATGCAAAGGGTGGTAGATCTATGGAATGAGCTACCAGAGGAAGTAGTTGAGGCAGGGACTATCGCAACCTTTAAGAAGCAATTAGACAGGTACATGGATAGGACAAATTTAGAGGGATTATGGGCCAAATGCAGGCAAGTGGAACTCGTGCAGATGCGACATGTTGGTTGGAGTGGCCAAGTTGGGCCGAAGGGCCTGTTGATAAACTGTATCACTCGATGAGTGAACCTGGAGTTGTGTCCTACTTGCTGTCGGATTTCCAATACTGCTGCTCATGCAGTGACATGTGTTGAAATTACGTTGCATCATGATATTTATTTTGTTTCTCAGAGTTACACAATTAAAATCAATTTCACTGTTCCGGAAAGAAGCATGAAAGTGATTGGTTCCCGAGTTGTTACACATCACTCTAGAAATAAAGTGGGTCATTTCATGGCTTGCATCATGATTTCTACATCGGAGATGCATGGGATGACGTCAATACCTGTGCAATGCTCATCACATGCCAACTCTGTCTTAACCAACACAATGCTGAAATGAATCTGGGTAGGACTTTCAACGTCTGCAGTAAGATGCTGCAGATGTTCTATCAATCGGTGGTGGCCAGTGCATTCTTCTACGCTGTCATGTGCTGGGGTAGCAGAGCGAAGGAGGCGACGCCATCGGAATCAACAAGCTCATCAGGGAGGTTGGCTCCGTCTTGGGAGTGGAATTGGGTTCATTGGAGGTGGTCTTGGATGCTCCTCAAACTCTGGAGCATCTTGGACAATACAGCTCACCCCCTCAATGACACGTTGGTCAACCCGAGGAACACCTTCAGCAACAGACTGGTTCCATCAAGATGCAGCACAGAACGCCACAGGAGATCCTTTTTCCCTGTGGCTATCAAACGTTACAACTCCTCCCCTTCTGTCATGGGGTTGACTGACTGACCCCCCCCCCCCCCCCAATCTTTGCGTATCCCTAATCCCGGACTTTTACTCGTCATTTTAATTTCATGTATCTTGTTGTGTTTTTATGACTGTTGGTAGACCAATTTCCCTCCTGAGATAAATAAAGTTCTATCGTATCGTAATCAACACAATGCTGGACTGAGAGCCTATCCGGTAGGTAAATTGCATGCTTTGTTCCATGAGTAGCTGGGCAGGAAAGGTAGCATTGATCTGAACCCATGATTTGCAGCTCCCAAACACCACATCCAGTGCCCCACCCCTCTTTGAGAAATATCATTCCTGGCTGTTTGTTAATTTATTTTTCACTTCTTTTAATCCCAACCCTGAGGTGATGCTACTTGTAGTTATTTCCACTTTAATGTGAACTGTTATTCCGGCTCCAACATTTTCAAGTATAAAGGAGACCACTCAGACAAACATGCTTTAATTACATCTTTAAAATGCAGAATATGCTATTTTGTCATTAAATTGAGCTGATTATAATTTTTTTTAAAGTATACTCTGAAACAATGTAAATGTCATATCCTTATCCTAGAAAGTGCAAAGTAAAGATCAAGGCTGATTTTGGCAAATATCACAAATCGTCCCAGAAGGTTTACTCAGTTGTTGCCTTTTTAGCTGCTTGACGATGCCTTTGCAGATCATGGTCTTACTGCTGCAAAAGACTAAGCGCTGGAGGAAGTCAGTGGCTCACAGTCATACATTGTAGAAACAGGCAATTCGGCCCAATTTTGCCCCGCGGACTAGCATGCCCCATCTGCACTCACCTCACCTGCCTGCCCTTGGCGCACATAGAAACATAGAAAATAGGTGCAGGAGTAGGCCATTCAGCCCTTCGAGCCTGCACCGCCATTCAATATGATCATGGCTGATCATCCAACTCAATATCCTGTACCTGCCTTCTCTCCATACCCCCTGATCCCTTTAGCCACAAGGGCCACATCTAACTCCCTCTTAAATATAGCCAATGAACTAGCCTCGACTACCTTCTGTGGCAGAGAATTCCAGAGATTCACCACTCTCTGTGTGAAAATTATTTTCCTCATCTCAGTCCTAAAAGATTTCCCCCTTATCCTTAAACTGTGACCCCTTGTTCTGGACTTCCCCAACATCGGGAACAATCTTCCTGCATCTAGCCTGTCCAACCCCTTAAGAATTTTGTAAGTTTCTATAAGATCCCCCCTCAATCTTCTAAATTCTAGCGAGTACAAGCCGAGTCTATCCAGTCTTTCTTCATATGAAAGTCCCGCCATCCCAGAACCTTCTCTGTACTCCCTCTATGGCAAGAATGTCTTTCCTCAGATTAGGAGACCAAAACTGTACGCAATACTCCAGGTGTGGTCTCACCAAGACCCTGTACAACTGCAGTAGAACCTCCCTGCTCCTAATCTCAAATCCTTTAGCTGTGACATCCCTCTAAACCTACCCTATCCATATACCTGTCTAAAGTTTCTTAAATGTTGTGCTAATACCTGCCTCGCCTACCTCCTCTGGCAGCTCGTACCATGCACTCACCACCCTGTGTGCAAAAAGAGTTACCCCTCGGGTTCCCTTTAAATCTCTCCCTCCTTCACCTTAAACCTTTGTCCTCTGGTTCTCGATTCCCTTACTCTGGTCAGGCCGGCATCTGTGGAGGAAAGTGGACAGACAGTGTTTTTGGTTGAGATTCTTCTTCAGATGAATGGAGTAGAAGGGAAATTGGTGGTAGACAGGAGGGGAAGGGAGGCTTCTTTCATCAGTTTGATTTTTGCTCAAAATCCCAGCATCTGCAGTTTCCTATGTCTTCACGATCTTACTCCTCCTAGTGGAATGCTTCCAAAAAGAAAGATAGCATTTTGTGGGGAAAATACTTAATTATCAAAATGATGCTGGATTTGTATTTCAACATGAAATCACATCCTTTATTACAACTAGAAAGAGAGAGCTAGAAAGAAAAAAAGAGAGAAAAATGCCTAGAGGAATTTTTACAAATCACTAACCTCGACTAAAGGTTCAAAATTCACATTAAGCAGCCAAGGTAAAGTTCAAACATTTTATAACTGCTGAGCACATCCAAGATTGGAGCACGTTACCATTTTTATAGCTTAGTTCAGTTTAGAGACACAGTATGGAAACAGGCTCTTCTGCCCATCGAGTTTGCGCCAAGTTACACGAGTTCTATCCTACACACTGGGGACAATTTATAAAAGTCAATTAACCTACAAATATCAGTTGGTATCATGACTTTTATGCTATCATGAAGCAAATTTAAGTGAAGACCAACTTCTGTAGGTAGCCAAATTCGAGGAAGATGTCCACAGTCCTTCCTTATTGATGGAGTCAAAGGCTTCATTGAGATGATTAGAATGGAACATGTGTGTTGTCTGATGCCAATTCCTGCCCTTTTCTTAGGATTGTTATATGGTAACATCCTGTCCACTATGCCTCCAAATGGGCGGAGAATACTATGAGTTTCAGAGAGCAGCTCTTCAGTCATTGGGAGGTGACAGTTGAGAATAATTCTGGCAATGTCTCAATGCATTTCGTTGTCTCTGTATTGTACACTGACAATGACAATTAAAATTGAATCTGAATCTGAATCTGAATCTGAATCTCTGGCAAATAGCAGGGAGACCTTCCAATAGATACCATAGTCAGATCTGTACCATTTTCAAACAGCATAAAATGTAAGCTTCCTTTACTCGAGTAATGCACTAGGAACAATAAGATTATGAAGAGATTGCAGATGCTGGGATCTTCAGAATGGCCCTGATTACGGCACTTCTGAGGTCTCCTGGATGTGGATGATGAGATTGTGTATTTGTGACGGATGCTCGTTACCCAAGCCAATATTCCAGCATTGAGTCTCTAATGCGCTCAGTCAGCTATGCAGAGCAGGCTAGGTCATTCACACACCCAGATGCACTTTGAGAGAGATTACCAGTTGGACAAAGGGAAAGACTTGAGGACCTGTTCAAAACCTAATTGGCTCCTCTGTCCTTGAATGAGTGGAGGAGGAGGAGCATTTGGGGTGGTCTTGAGAACCTTGAATCCCCGCAACAAGAGCATAAATAAACCCCACCGAAGAAATGGGATACTTCACAAACTCTCCACCCATTTGCGTCATCAACCAAAGATTGACACAAAAAGCTGGAGTAACTCAGCAGGACAGGCAGCATCACTGGAGAGAAGGAATGGGTGACGTTTCGGGTCGAGCTATCTTCGGTTTAAACCAGCATCTGCAGTTCCTTCCGACACTGCTTCATCGACCATCTCCTATTGGGTCCCGAGAGGAGATTATGGTATGGACATTGGCCTCATTAGCCAGCTCCGAATCCACCAAACCAGAGTGCAAATAAGATGCTTGATCCCAAGGACGGTCTGAGAACTGGAGGAGAGGATTTGTTATATTGCACGAGAGGTTATTGATCTGGTCAGGTGACTTTTATTCCCGTGTGTAGCTTTTGCATGTCATGTCTCTGAACTGTTTGACCTCCATTTGGACAAAGTTGGAAAATGTGGCAATCAGTCCAATGTTATCACTTGATAATCGCCAGTTAATTACCATACAATCTGGATTTTAGGAATGAGTCATTGCAATCTTTATCAATGTAGGTTGAATGTGCTGTTACTACTGCATTGAAGTTAGGTTTAAATGTGCTTTGTATCAGAATCTTCATAATGCTGGGTAATCATTTTATACACTGACCTTCGATTCATCACAGTACACTTGGTACTGATAAAAATTCCCTCTGCTCGGAAACTCAGAATTTGTGGAAAATTCCCTGTCATGAAGCACAGATAGGACCAATCATTCCTGGATTGAGGGGGTTCAGTTAGAGGTGACATTAGAAATGCAGATGTTTCTTCTACACTTCCCTATAGAATAAATAAGGAAAATAAATAAAGTAAGCTTAAAGTATCACAGCCAGAGATATGAAGTTCGGAATCACATTTATGCTGTTCGATGGAGTCCAACATCTTGGAGAACTCTACCAACAAGATTTATATATTTCAAATAATATAAGATTTATATTATACAAAAGTAAGAACCTGCATTAATTGTAATGGCTTTGCTAGTCTTCAGTTACTCTTCACAGCTAAAGATGGACAACACAGCACTGACATAACGCTCATTTGTCATAGCAGGCCCTTGCTTTCCCGATTACACTTTTCTTGATGAAGGAAAATGCTCCATAACAGCAAAAGACCAATGAAGAGCCTGATTTGAGAGGAAAGTAATCGCACAGTATAGCTGACATTTTCTACTTCTAGCTCTACTTGGAGTTAGATGGATTAATTCATTTGATACAGCTTGTGTACTTGCGCCCTCCTGGAGGACAGTAAACCAGCGCAATGGTGAAAGACCATTTTAGTCTTGAAGAAAAATATGATAATTTACCTCTTTGAAGTTGTCACTTCCCAAATTATTTGGTAGATTTACCCCTGTTAAAAATACAACATTGGTTGTAGTTGAATCTGCCAAACATATTTTTGAATAGCAAATGAGCTTTGCATATTTGGGTTTGTAGCTCATAACCCTCCTCAGCTGCCTAACAGGCTTTAAGGCCGCTTATCTGAAGGACAGCCTCTGTTCAGTTCTGTCTGTGAAGTTGGTTTGCAATGATTAGAGCAGGAAGTGGACCTGCTCCACAGGAGGGTCTTCAAACACCTATTCTGCTACTGTGAAGTTTTTTGTTCAAATTTAGACATTCAGAAATTTCTACTGTGGAAACAGAGCACTCCCATTACTTCACGACACCTGTAGTTGCCTCTATCTTACTCTATGCCACATTGCCTAAGTTCCCACTGGATTTTCTTCCAAACTGCTGGAGATGAAACATGTGGTCTGATATTCAAGTTTCCAAGAGGAGTCGACTGCCTGTGGAACCAAGGCATATTTTAGTTTAGTTTAGGGATACAGCATGGAAACGGGTCCTTCGGCCCACCGAGTCTGCGCCGACCAGCGATTCCCCGGACATTAACACTATCCAACACACAGTAGGGACAATTTACAATTATACCATGACAATTAACCTACAAACCTGTATGTCTTTGGAGTGTGGGAGGAAGCTGGAGATCCTGGAGAAACCCCACACAGGTCATGGGAAGAATGTACCAACTACATACAGACAAGCACCTGCAGTCAGGACTAAACATGGGTCTCTGGCGCTGTAAGGCAGCAACTCTACCGCTGCGCCACTGTGCCACCTCTAGTCTTGGACTGGAAAACAGTACCGTGGTTTTTTTTGTTTCCAGTGCTTGGCTAATTGGACTCTACCCTTTAATATTTTCTAACTCCATTCTTTGACGAAAGTCTCTTTTAGTGCAATTAACCACCCCAGCTCATTCCCACTTGCTGGGGTTGAATTGCTTTCAGTCACTGCCCCGTGTCGAGTCATTTTGATGTGCAGTTGCGCCTAGCTTGGGGAGAAACACACACTGCCAAATATATCCAGCCTTAAACAAATCCAGCATTGAATGTCAATCTCAGGCTTGTTAAAGATTGAATTAGTGTTACTCAGCATAAAGACCATGTGCCTGAGATGCGTGTAGATGTATTCTGCTGTGATTGGCAATTTATAAGATGGGAAGCAACTCTCACGTGATAAAACCTCCTGAGGTACAACGTTAGAAAATTGCTTCTAAAATATTCTGTGCAGTTTTGTTACCAGAATAAATTGTAGGCAGATTGGTTGTCTAAGAATAACATAAGTGACCATACCAATTTGGCATCAGAATCAATGCATTATTGCATGGCAAATGGAGGGCTGGGTTCAAATTGGGCTGCAGGGGGTTTCTATTTGAGTGTATGATGCTTTCATTCAAGTAGATCGTATTGTGACTAGCAGTGAAAAAAGAAACCAGGAAAGGATAGGCTATCATCAGAGGAGTATAATGAGAACTATAATCGTCTCAGTCTATGGTTAAAACCCGAGCCAAGCCCGAGTATCTGACTGACCTTTGGCATAACTAGAACACCTTCAAACATGCTGTTCACAAATTCTATAATAAATGTGTATTAAGCATATCATCCTGACCTGGAAAGGGTATGTTGCTTGGCGTGGCCCTACCCAGCCAAACAGAATATTTTCATCAGAATATAAAAGCAACTAAGCTTGCACACAGTTTAGGTCTCATTTTGAAACAGAGGTCGACAGGCTACTATTAGTTTAGTTTAGAGATACAGCACGGAAACAGAGTCTCTGCTGACCAGCAATCACTAGTGCTACCCTACACTCTAGGGACAATTTACAAGTTTTACCAAAGCCAATTAACCTACCAACCTCTACACATTTGCAGTGTGGGAGGAAATCGGAGCACCCGGAGAAAACCCACATGGTCACGGGGAGAATGTACAAACTCCATACAGATAGCACCCATAGTCGGGCTGGAACCTGGTTCTCTGGTGCAGTGAGGCAGCAACTCTACCATTGCGCCACCCGTGTTGTTTGATTGTGGGTTTTCTTTGGGTACTCCCGTGTCCTCCCGCCTCTCAGAGTCATGTGGGTGGCGCAGCGGTAGAGTTGCTGTCTTACAGTGCCAGACACCCGCGTTCCATCCTGACTACGGGTGCTGACTTTGTGGAGTTTGCATGTTCTCCCTGTGTTTTCTCTGGTTGCTCCGGTTGAATTCACATCTCCAAAAATGTGCAGATTTGTAGCGTGTAAGATAGAGCTAGTGGTCGGCGCGGACATGGTGGGCCAAAGGGCCTGTTACCACGCTGTATCTCCAAACTAAAAACTAAACATGTTGGTAGGCTAATTGGCCACTAAATCTGCGGGGACTGGATGGGAATGTGAGGAAAATAAAATGGGTCATGTGTAAGTAAGTGCTAGATTGTTGTGTGGACTTGCTGGCCAAAGGGCTTGATTCAGTGCTCTGTTGCTCAATGACTTGACTAAAGGGCAGAGAGTGAGAGGAATTGTATGGTACAAGCATGATGGTGTGCTTCAGGGTCTGAGAGCACAGCAGAGGCCCTGTCAATGGTTTTGTTACTTATATGAAGGAGCACACAAAGTGAGACTGGCTGTGCAGAGATAGCTTGTGTAAGAGAGGAGGATTTTGGCGTTTGGCCCTTTGATTTCACGAGTAGAATGCGTGACATTGCGGGTTATCACCAGTTCAGTTGGTATAAGTAAAATGGGTGTGTTGCTGGTTATATTACATGTACAGATTGTCTATTAGCTTTAGAGGTCCCATCTAATTCAATGGACTATTTACACTATGGTTAGTGGGTTTAGCAAAGAGATGGATGGATAAATGCGTAGATTGATCATGTTATGTGTATATATTGTTTAAAATGAAAAAGGCTAGTTTTCATGTTTGTTTAACTAGAAATGTGAGTGGTGGGATAACTTCATTCAGATGATGATATGTAAACTGGTTTCATTGAGTTTCTGTAAGCTGGAAACAGAAGCTTTTCTTCTGGAACTGACCTCACTTTCTTTGAACAAAATGTATTAACATGAAAGGTCTTAAGAGATTTTGTTTCGAATGGCTGTGTAGGCAAGTTGCTTCATTGTGATTTTTGTATTCTTAAAATAACTGGTGTTGATTAATGTGGAGTCAGCCACCCACACCTGTGTGGCATTTCCACATGCACAGAACTTTCACTGCTTATAAGCCCTTAAAGCAAAATCGCCACTTGCTCCATCCAAGGATAGACACAAAGTGCTGGAGCAACTCAGTGGGCCAGGCACAATCTTTGGATAAAAAGGAACCGCCAACTCTTTCCCCCCTCCCCCCCTCCCCCCCCCCAAACTTTCAGTCTAAAGAAGGGTCCCGACCTGAAACGTCACCCATCCTTTTTCTCCAGAAATGCTGCTTGACTTTCTGATACTCCAGCACTTTGTGTCTATCTTTGGTATGAACCAGTTAGTTTAGTTTATTGTCACGTCTACCGAGGTACAGTGAAAAGCTTTTGTTGCGTTCTAACCAGTCAGCAGAAAGACAAAACATGATTACAATTGATCCACTTACAGCATCTGCAGTTCCTTGTTTCTACATTTTGCCTGTTCAACCCTCATTCATTGATGTGTTTTTTTTCTGCCCCTGAGCCAACCAAGACTAAAAATTACTGGTGATTGACAGAGCATGTGTGAACGAGATGCTACTCGAATGGTGGAAACTGCTCTATCCTTCAGTAAACCTTCCATAAAATGAGGTTTAATCCAACTTTTGCATAAATTGTAGCCAGTGCGAAATTAATTCATCTCTTTTCTCTCCACTACTCAATGTGACTATGTTAGATAAATGCTAGATAATTAAAAACTGGGGTTACGCTAAGTAATACTTCACCTGCAAGTACACCATTCCAACAGAAACGGTGAAAACACTCCTCACCCACCATCTACGTCACCTACTTTGAACACTTGGGGTTTCAAGCATTGCCTAGTCAGTGTCATTGCTATTTCTGATGCTCACCAACCTGACATCTGCACTTGTGCCTTGCCTATCAAGGTTCACTGGACACCAGACAGGAAAAAAGTGTTTCTGGCCAATTTCTTCATCCAAACCCTCCACTCTTTCTCTCCATCCACGCTGTTTCAGCCAGTTATTTGACACTGCTAGCTTCCTTCCTAGCTAAAATCTGCTGAATAGTCGGCTGATAGAGACTAAACGTTACTGGCATGGATAATCTATACATATGAAGTGAACTGAGCCATGGAGGGGCTTTAAGTGCATATTTTAGATCACTGATCCTATTCTACAGAAATCTCTTCTGGAAATACACAAATACCTTGTTAATCAGCTGCATTCCACACCAGTATTATTAAATAAACCGCGTAGGGAAGTGCATTTCCAAATAATTTCTGTGTTCACATTTTCACCAATCGCCATGACATAATATGCAAGCTAATATTTTCTGGGCTCGGTATATTATAAGAGCTGCAGAAGCAGCATTTTATATTCTGCATTCATCTCCGACATGACCTGCAGTGGTTTAATCTTTCATTTGATGCAGAGCTATGTCTGCAGACTTTGGGAGGATTTTAATCCCTGCCATTTTGACTGCTGGAAATGCTTGAGACTCTCCCCATACAACACGGTCAACAATAACAAAAAGCAATTTTTATTGTAAGTGTAAAATGTGAGATTATTTGAATTGTGTCTAATGGATTCTTCATTATTGTTGAGTGACCTGATAATTGTATATCCCTGGAAAAATGTTCAAAAAAATAAGCATTCCTTTATTAGAGACTCGAGCAACTGCAGATGCTGGATTTTTGAGTAAAAAGCAAAAGGCTGAAGGAACTCTACAGGTCAGGCAGCATCTGTGGAGAGAGTACATTTGGGTCAGGGCCCTTCTTCCGATTGATGGAGTGGGGAGGGGGGTGAAAATCTGGAAAAGGGAAGAGGAGGGTGGGGCAAAACCTGGCAATGGTGGATGCAGGTGAGAGGAAGTAACAAAGGCCAGGGGTGAAAAGAAGACAAAAGTGTGTTAGACAAGAAGAGGAGGAGTGAAATGTAAAGCTTGGAGGGAAGGGTATGAGTGGAAAAGCACAGGGGGCATGGAAACAAGGTGGACGAAAGGGCAATGAGGGGCCCTGGGATGGGAGATGAGCATGCAGAGTAGGGAAATGGAGCAAGGCGATTGGGGCAGTGGGAGATCGTGGGAGAAATGTGTGTGCATTGGGATGGGAGGTTTAGATGAATGGGGGTTTACATGAATTGGAATTCAATGTTCAAACCATTTCTTTATTTGGCTTGTATTAACATGGGGATCCCCCAGTGTAACACTGACAATATTACCTTGGACGTGATGAATGCCAGGTGATCTGGTAAATCAAGGCCCCTTCTGCCGGGTGGATACCAAACATCTCACCACATCTATTCAAGGAAAAGCAATAAAGATATTTCTACACCTGGCCAATGTTTATCCCTCAGCCAACATCGTGGCAACAGAAAAGATTTGCGGGCTGTGAGCTGACTGCTGGTGAGAGTTTGCTGGGTGCAAATTGGCTGCTGCATCACTTCCATTGCAATTGTGAAGCATTCATTGGCATAGAGTGTATAAAAAATGTATTATATACTGTAGACAATATACTGTATGTATATGAGTTGGGAGGTCATGTTGCAGTTATTTAAGACATTAGTGAGGCCGCATTTAGAGTATTGTGTTCAGTTCTGGGAACCATGTGTACAGGAAAGATGTTGTCAAGTCGGAAAGGATACAGAGAAGATTTACGAGGATGTTGCCAGGACTCAAGGGTTAGAGCTCTAGGGAGAGGTTGAACAGGATGGGACTCTCTTCCTTGAAGCGTAGGAGGATGAGGGGTGATCTTGTAGAGATGTTTTAAATCATGAGAGGAATAGATCGGGTAGACGCACAGAGTCTCTTGCCCAGAGTTGGGTAATCGAGAAGCAGAAGACATAGGTTTAAGGTGAGGGAGGAGGGGGGAATGTGGAGGGTGGGGAAGATTTAATAGGAATCTGAGGGGTATTGTTGTCACACAAAAGGATGGTGGGTGTATGGAACAAGCTGCCAGAGGAAGTAGTTGAGAAAGGGACTATTGCGATTTTTAAGGTACAATTAGACAGGTACATGGGTAGGACATGTTTAGAGGGATATGGACCAAAGGCTGGCAGAAGGAACTAGTGTAGATGGGACATGTTGGTCAATGTGGGCAAGTTGTGATGAAGGACCTGTTTCTACCCTGTATGAATGCGACTGTATTGCAATTGTGAATCATTCATTGGCGCAGAGTGCTTTGGGATGTTTCAAAATGAGCATGTAAGATGCTTTATAACAGCCGGACTAGCATGGACGGGATCTTCATTTAACGCACTTTCATTAAGCTTGTTGGCCTTCTAGTTAAGCTGATGAGGGAAGATGTTATGTTATGGCGTTCAATTATGCTTTTATTGTTACATGTGTGAAGTGCTAACACAGTTAAATTATTTTTCTTACAATCATTCCAGTAGAGTATTGCCATATCCCGATCGCTGATTAGCAAATGTACAGAAATAGTCTACTGAGCTCACTTGCAAGAGGAAACATGTTTTGGCACCATTTTCAAAATCCACTCTCTCCTTCTTAAAAGTGTTTCCCTTTCCAGGCAAGTCCCAGGATGTTGCTGCCTCCAGCCTTCTCCTAGGACGGCCCATCCGTCTCCTTGCCCATCCACCTTTGTTCCCGGGGTAGCCTCACGCAGCCGACCATGAGGGCATGGTACGCCAGACCCCGGTTCCCTCTCCTCTCCTAACCCCCTTGCTCCTCACCCGTCACGCCCGCCGTCGCTGGCTCCAACCTCTTGGTCTCCGGTCTTCGGGGAATGAGCAGAGACCGGTTCAGTGGCCTTCGCCTTCCATGCAGGTGGTCCGCCGGGACCAACAAGCAGGGGACCGGCTCAGCAACTTCCTTCTGCAGGCCTGCAATCCACTGTGTCTTGCATTCGGCTATGGGGGACCGGCTCGGTGGAATCCCCCTGAAGCCACGATCTGCCTGGTTTTCTGTTCGGCCGAGCAAGGGCCACAGACTTGGAGGGGATATGATATCCTCCTGCCCTGAGTTCTACAAGGGTAGAGGGCAAAGGAAATCTTATGGTTGTTCCGAAACCCCCACCTGTTTTTTCCCCCCAATTCCTCTGACAGGCAATAACCTAAAACATTTGCCCTTTTCACCTTTAGAGCAGATGAGGCCTTTACCCAGCGCAGCCTTCAACCGTGTGCTAAATTGAGATGATGCTGGTTTTTAAAAAATCTTTGTTGTACTAATGGTCCCTGAATGATTGCTGTATTCTCCATTGTCATCAAGGGAAAATGTTGCACGTTCAAATCGTGCAGCACCAATGAGTGTCACCAATGCAAGCTGAAATTAGGATATCCTCAGTTGCTCATTAAGCAGCTGAGTCCTTCTGAATTAATGGCTGCTTATTGTCACTATGGGATATTCAGCAGCATGATAGGATATTTTTGAGAACATCTGTGACATTCTGAGGATGCATCGACAGCTGATTTCCAGCATGATACCTGCGTAGAACACAAGGGCTGGCGTAACGCAGCGGGCCAGGCAGCATCTCTGGAGGAGAGCATGGAAAAGTGGCGTTTTGGGTCCATGTCCTTCCTTGGACTGATTGTAGTGGGGGATAGGGACTGGAAAAGAGGAGGCAGCGAGATAAAGCTTGGGGAGCCGCGGGGGGGGGGGGGGAGAACATAGGAGGATCCGGCGTACTTTGTAACTTTGTCAACACCGTAGGTGGCTGCTATTTGTATACCTTGTGTCTGCAAGCAAAGAATTTCACTGTGCCTTGTCACATGGATACGGGTGAGGTGGGTGGGGTGGGTTGATTGCTAGATGGTCTGGCAAAGGCTGGGGGATGGAAAATGCCTCTTTGTGGCAAAGAAGTAGGGTTGAACCAGTCAGGTTGCTTTGTAATTTTCCCTTCAGAAATATTGACGAAGAGTAAAAACATTTTGCTTTGTATTTCACTTGGCATGTCTTCCAGATGTCACAAAACATCACAAAGCCAAAGAAATAGCTTTGAAATATTTTCATCAGTATGATGAATGTAAACATTCAACCAAAGGGCATAAAGCAGAGTCTGGCGATCTCTGCTGCAACATGTGTATTTCTCATTAAAAAATAACTGTTCTTTCCCATAAGGAGCAAATTCCATGATCAATATATCTACAAATAAGATTAATTTGTGGGATAGATTGATGGGTTAACGGTGACCAGGAGATGAGGAAGAGCACCCCTGTTCTTCAGAGAAGAAATATCAGGTCTTTTGCAGTCATTTTAATGGAAGGTTGCAGTTTCAGCTTCGTATCCTATCCAAAATCAAACACAACACATTCAATAGTTCAGTAGTCCACTGAAAATTTAGCCTATGTTGCTTGGGTGACGAGCCACATGCAGCCACGACCTCCAAGTTATCCAATAACTTTCTGACTGATCTTCATTTTAGGCTTTGTCAGGTTTGGCTTCTTTCATCTTTAGCACAGTCATGATCCAAATATAGACCAAAAAAACTTGAATTCCGAGGTGATGGGAGAGTCAAAGTAATAGCAATGAGCCCTGGTTACATTGAAGACTGTGCATATGGCAGGGGAAATGCACCAGTGGCTAAGTCATACCTTGTGCGGAGGAAGATGGTTGCAATTGTTAGAGGTCATTCATCCTCGGTCCAGGATATCACTGCAGCAACTCCTCAGAAGTATCTTCAGCTTTTTTGTTAATTCATTTAGGGAGGCCCAGTGTTGCAGCTGGAAGACCTCATAGCGCCAGAGACCCGGGTTTGATTCTGACTTCGGGCGTGGAGTTTCTCTCTGTGAATCCGGTTGCTCAGTCCTCCTCCCACATCCCAAAGATACATGCGTTTGTAGATTCATTGGCCTCTATAAATTGTCCTTAATATATAGGGAGTGGATAGACTGTGAGATAACAAATAACTAGTGTGAGCAATAGTCGGTGTGGACTTGTTCAAAGTACTGAAGAAGGGTTTCGGCCCGAAACGTCGCCTATTTCCTTCGCTCCATAGATGCTGCTGCACCCGCTGAGTTTCTCCAGCAATTTTGTGTACCGTCGGTGTGGACTTGATGGGCTGAAGAGCCTATTTCTTTCATGTACTTGTTAAAATAAGGCATCCATTAGGGAACAAGTGAGGATATTCTCTGATTGATGTATGATTCAATGATGCCTCCAGCAAACAATATAGCTCATTCCCACATGCAGCAAGATCTAGAATACATTTGGACATAAGCTGACAATTGGCAAATAACATTTCCATCGCAAGAGAACTTGGCAGTGACATCTTTAACAAAGATGGTGTAACCATGCACTCCTGGTGTTTAAAGGCATTGCCTGCACTAAGACCCCCACATCAACATTTGGGGGAAGGGTCAATAATGACAAAAAGCTTGTCATGAGCAGCCACATAAATACTGTGGCTACAAGAGCAGGTGATTCACCTTATTCCTTAAAATCCTTTTTTCAAAGCAGCCTGCTTTATTAGTCATCTTTCCATCACCCTCGGCATTTACTCATTTTTTCCAGCATTGGCTGCAGTGTGTGCCATCTCCAATATATGTGCACCAAGGATGCTCCAACTGAACCTCCCCCTATGCCTCTGCCCTCTAGGACGAGGGCAGCAGAAGCATGGAGGCACCACGTACAAGGTTCCCTCCTGAGTTACACACCACCACCACCCCTCTCCAAGCAGGACAAGAAATATATCAATGTTTCTTCATGATCCTGGAACACTCTACTTAACAGCACTGCGGGGAGTGCTTTAACCAGAAGAACTGCAAAAGCTGGAGAAGGCGACTCGGCAGCACTTTCTCAAGGGAAGTTAGGGATGTGCAATAAAATGCAGCCTTGCTGGCAAAGCATAGATACATGAAGTGGCTGAGATCCATGTCGGGGCATTGAGGGTGATTGCCAGTGGGCTATCTGAGTACATCACGACACCCTGTGGTTCAACGCCCAGGAGGGCAGGCACCAATGCTACAAGATGGTCAACAGCAAAAGTAACACACTCCCCAGTCCAATGGCCAAAGCCAGCTTCACCTGTGGAGGGTAGAGTCGAGGGGGGAGAGCAGATATACACCTCAATATCCAGCAGCCCCGCTCTTCCTCCCCCTCCCCCCCCCCCCCCCATTCGCAACAACTAGAGTCCCCCTTGTCCTCACCTTCCACCCCATCAGCCGTCGCACACAGCATATAATCCTCCAACACCTTCGCCACCTCCAATGGGATCCCACTACTGGCCACATCCACCCCTTTCTGCTTTTCGCATAGACCGTTCCCTCTGCAACTCCCTGGTCAACTCGGCCCTCCGCCCCCCCCCCTCCAAACCACCCCTGACATCAGTCTGAAGAAGGGTCTCGACCCGAAACGTCCCCCATTCCTTCTCTCCAGAGATGCTGCCTGTCCCACTGAGTTACTCCAGCATTTTGTGTATACCTTCGATTTAAACCAGCATCTGCAGTTCTTTCCTACACATTCCTTCACCGATGGAGGCTGTGGGAGGGTCTGCCTCTCCAGGATAGGTCTTAGTCAGCCACAGCAGGAAATGCGATCACAGATGAAACAATCCCCTCTCCAAGCAGGACAACATCAAAGCTGCACCATCATCCTGTTACTGGTCCTATCCTCACTAGGTCTTCCATCTTCCACCAGAGCTCCCTCTGCTCTGTTTCAGAGCTGGAACTGTGGCTGAATCTTCATCAGTGGAACTGGGTAAATGTAGGGTCCACCACTATTACCTTGGGTCATAAGCAAATGTGATCAACATGATTGTTCAGATGGGACATTATGTCCATCAGTCACTAAATGGGTGTGTGCATGTGTGTGTACAATACATTGCATGATGCCTTAGGAGTTGTTGAATGTAGCCATGAATATTTTCTGTAATGTATGAAATTAAAAATAGCAAATCTGCCAAGAGGCTTCCTTCAAAATAATTTGAACCAAAAAAATTGTTGCGATCCATTGAAAGACCACAAGAGTGCATGATTAACTTCCCTCTGTTGAAACAGTGTTGGATGGAGAAAGGTTGATCATACAATTAAGTGCCACAGGTTATACACTAAACCTGTAAGCCTTTGTCAATCTATAGCACTCATTGGTTGAAAGTATTATTTTTGGTGTTTTGTGCTCTCCTGGACCCATGTAAAGATGTTGATGAGGGAGATTCTCAGAGTCTAGGGAATCAATAGGTAGGTTTCTGAAGAAATTACCTGAGACATGAATGCCGGTGTAATGTAAAACGGAAAACTGTGGGATGTGATTTATTGTTCAAGTCTTTTTGTAGAACCAGTAATGGAGAATTCTAGTTATGAATAATAAATTAGAAATTAGAAAAAATGTTGAGAAATGAAAAACACTATTCACTTAAAACAGCTTCTCTGCAGGCTTTGTCCAACAATCTGTTCGCACACACAGATGGTTCATAACACCAGCAGTCTTGTCAGCTTGCAGAAGTGATTTAGTTGGCTTTGCCAAATGCTT